>NC_090731.1:129497760-129517760 GCF_036898095.1 Palaemon carinicauda
ATATGGCACTACCCAAGGCAGAATTCCTGGACATGAAGAAAGAACATCATATCAGAACAGGAAGGAAACATGGGAGAATCCATACTATCATCAATAATAGATAATGGGGATGAAACACAAACCATCAGTGATGAATGCACAGGGTTTAGTCCCGAGTAACTAAAAGGAAAATAGACTTCTTAGAAGAACTAACCCAAATTGAAATAAATAGATATAATAAATATAAGTGAAACATGGTATTCCCAATAGACTGGCAGTGATGACCAGATAAAGGGTTTCCAAACATATAGATCAGACAGAACAAATAGGAATCAAGGGGGAACCGCAATATATGGAAGAGACAAATCAAGGGAAAGTCTGAAAAATACAGCAACACAGAATGTGAATCGATTGCGGCAGAATTTGAATATGAAAAATTAGTGAATACTGCAGTTTACAGACCCCCAAATACAGTACTAAGGAGTTTGATAATAGGAAAAAATAGATGATATATGTAGAAACCATTAAGACTGGAATATACTCCTATCCAGAAATTTTTGACTTTCCTTTTATGGATTGGAAAGAACAGATAGAAGAAAGTGGTTGTATATACAAAAAAAAAAAGAAAAAAAAAAAAAAAGCGTAAACTATAAGAGGCAATTTGAAAAGCTTCAAGATATGCTAATAGAACATACAGTGAACCCTCGTTTATCGCGGTAGATAGGTTCCAGACGCGGGCGCGATAGGTGAAAATCCGCGAAGTAGTGACAGCATATTTACCTATTTATTTAACATGTATATTCGGACTTTTAAAACCTTCCCTTGTACGTAGTACTGTTAACAAACCACCCTTTAATGTACAGAACACTTAATGCATGTACTACAGCACCCTAAACTAAAACAGGCACAAATATTAAAGGCGATTTTATATCATGTGTTTCCTAAACACCTAAAAAGCACGATAAAAAATGGCAACCAATGTTTTGTTTACGTTCATCTCTGATCATAATGAAGAAACTAACTCATTTAGTGTACACATATGTACGTATAGGTTAGTTTTTGCATCGATTATATTGATTATACAGTACTGTATGTTGATTTTTTTATTACCAATGTTTTAGTTTACGTATTTTTCTTAGGACTTCCAAATGAAATCTTTTTCTTTATGACGCCGCCTGAAACGACGGCGTGTACGCTCAGTAAACAACCACGCTCAGAACAAACAAGGCATTTAACGCGCATGATGATAGTGATAAATAATGATACAGTACATACAGTATTTACAGTAAAAGCATTTACAAAATATGTTACCTTACAAATATAAATTATACAGTACTTGTACGTAGCAAAGCAGGAAAACAATTTGAGAGAGAGAGAGAGAGAGAGAGAGAGAGAGAGAGAGAGAGAGAGAGAGAGAGAGAGAGAGAGAGAGAGAGAGAGAGAGAGAGATTGTTTTACGTACGTAAATGTAAATTTTAAACAAAAAAAATATGATAGGTTACAACATGTAGACTTTTAAAACCTTCCCTTTAACTTAATGCATACAGTACGTACATTACTAAACTATAAAACAGGTTAAAGTAAAAAATAAAGATTGTTACTGTACTCACCACGAAAGAAGTTCAAGAAAAACTTGAATGACGATGGCGATGAATTTGCTGCACAGTAGAAATGATGATGATGAAGCTGATGATGTGTTCTACTGTGCAGTCAATGATAGTATTTTACGTCTCTTCAGACGGAGGTGTCTTTTCCTGGGACACCTCTTCAACTTCTTCAATTTCTTCCGAAGGCGTACTAGCAGGAGGAACTGGCTCTTTTTTGCGAGGCTGAAAAAACATTGTGATCGGAAGTTGTTGCCGCTGCTTCTTTTTTCGATCCAAGAGCATCCTGTAGGGAGTCGTGATGTCATCAACCTTGTTGCAGAATTGCATCGAGCGAACCATATCCTCGTCCCACTCTTGTAACATTTCTTTCGCCTCCTTCATATGGTTGCAGAACTTGGCAAGCCGTTCTAATGTTAAGCCCGTTTCTTCGACATTTTCTTGGGTCTCTTCCTGGGTACCCTCACTCTCTTCCTCACTTGCCGATTTCGTCAGGTCTTCGAGGTCTGCATCAGTTAGGGGCTGGGAATGGCAGTCCAACAACTCGTCGACGTCTTCAGTCGTCATGTCGCCAAACCCGTCACCCCCAATTATGGCAGCCAACTGCACAGATTTCCGTATTGCAGAGTGTTGGATTTCCGACGGAGTAAATCCCTTGTCGTCGTAAACAATATCGGGCCACAGCTTCTTCCAACTCGCATTTACGGTTGCAGGTTTCATCTCTTGAAGTGCCTTTTGAATATTCTGCAGGCACGTGGCTATGGTGTACGTACTGCCGCCAGTACGCCTTCAAGTTGAAGTCTTCATCCTCGTCATCTTGGGCAGCATCCACACACGCAACGAGGTCCGCCAAGGTATTCTTCGTGTAGAGGGCCTTGAACGCCCTGATAACCCCCTGGTCCATTGGTTGAATTAATGACGTGGTGTTGGGTGGCAGGAACTCAACCTGAACGCCCTCACGCGACAGGTCAGTTGCGTGTCCACCAGCGTTATCCATAAGGAGAAGGATCTTGAATGGCAAGCCCTTCTCTAAGAGATATTCATGGACTTGCGGGATGAAACACTGGTGGAACCAGTTGGAGGTCAGCATCTTCGTAATCCATGCTTTTTGATTATGCATCCAGTACACGGGAAGGAGATTCTTATTTATATTTTTCAAAGCGCGAGGATTTTTCGACTTATAAATAAGCCCCGGCTTTAACAAAAATCCAGCAGCATTGCCACACATCACGAGGGTAACGCGATCCTTGAATGCCTTAAAGCCAGAGGCTTTGGCTTCCTCTTTGAACAGGAAAGTTCGCGACGGCATTCTCTTCCAAAACAAGCCGGTTTCATCCATATTAAAGACTTGTTCCGGCTTGTATCCACCTTCAGCGATAATGTTCTTGAAAGTCTGGTTCACGTAAGTTTCAGCAGCGGCAGTGTCAGCGGAAGCAGACTCCCCATGCAGGGAAACGCTTTTCAGGGCGAAGCGTTTCTGAAACTTCGCGAACCATCCTTTGCTTGCGGAAAAACGTTTCTGAGGCTGGGAATCAGTGGATGTCCCTGGTTGAGGATCATTGGCATCATCATCATCTTCAGCATGGTTGCCGTCGTCCTCTTTAGGTTCCTTTGCAGCAAAATTCTCATATAAGCTCAAAGCCTTTGTTTGGATGGTGTTCGTATCCAACGCTATGTTCTTCTTCCGGCAGTCGGCAATCCACACAGCTAAAGCACCTTCCATGCGTACGATCGTTTTATTACGCGTTGTAACGACTCGCTTCGCTGATCTGCTAAAGGTGATTGCAGCAGTCTTTCTAATGTTCGCCTCGTCCTTCTTGATGTAGCGAACGGTGGATTCGTTGATGCCAAAATGGCGGCCGGCGGCCGCGTAACTTCTACCATCTTTTAACATGTCGAGAAGCGTAACCTTCTCAGCTATCGTCATCATCCTTCGGTGGCGTTTAGGCTCACTACCAGCCTTACTAGAAGCAGAACGCTTGGGAGGCATTGTAACAGAAAGTTCAACAAAAAGTTCAACTTAAAACAGTCGCACACAGCACAGATTAAACTTCACAAAGTTAAGAACGTCTACTCAGCAATACGCGGAAAGAGAAAGTGAACGATCCAGCCCCGCGAGAACTTTGATGCTGCGGGTAGAAGATGCGGGCAAAACACCAATCACAGGCTAGATAACAAAACTTGAGTTTTGATTCGTCATCTATCAGCGCTTGAACCAATCACAACCCGTCTTAGTACTATGGCGCGTTGGTTACTCATAGAAGATGCCCCCGCGCATACTGAACGTACGTAGATTAAGTACAATACCGTAATAATAATAAATAATGATAATAATACTGTACAGTAATAATAATAATAATAATGATTAATAATAATAACAATAATAATTTTATTAACAACAACAACAATAATAATAACAATAAAAAAATTTACGTACGCTATTCTACGCCTCTCTCTCTCTCTCGTACGCTTACAGTATTCGAAATGTGATTTTTGCAACAAAGAATATTATTGGATGCAGTACTGTACTACGTACGTATACATACAAAAGATTCATGGAAAAGAAGCACATCCATTACAGTACACACCATTCTAATATGGTATGACTGCATCTGATTTGCGTTTCATGTTCGATTTAATTTTACTACGTACACTGTACTGAATTATCGTATGATCACATTCTCTTTTCGTGTTTTATTTCTTTCTGTGCTGAATTATATATCATATGTAATGCAATGAACAATCAGTAAGAGCAGATATTACTAATTACAGTATTAATGGAATTACAGGTAACAAAATATCGTATTTGGTTATCTTCAGATTTCGCGGTATTTTCGAATTTTCCGGAAAATCCGCGATATGTATATATATATGGGTTATGGGAAAACCCCGCGAAGTGGTGAATCCGCGATTGTCGAACCGCGAAGTAGCGAGGGTTCACTGTAATATGCAACAAATAAACCACATTCCAACAAGAAAAGGCTATGTCCTAGATTTAGTATTTGTGAATGAGGTGAATATGTTAAAGAAATAATAGTGTATAACAAAGAACTATCAGACCCTAGTGTCATAGAATTAATAGTCCATTGCAAAGCAAGTGAACGCAGAGATAAAGCATAAAACAATGGGAAGAATATGGAAAATATAATTATAGTAAAAATATAAAATGGTCAGAAATAAATGAATTGAACAAAGATTGGAAAAATCTATTTGTAAGTGATAATATACAGGTAAATACAGATATACTGTACAAAATACTGGAGAAAATTGTTGAAAAATATGTACCGAAAAAAAAAAAAAAAAAAAAAAACCATCAGACATGCATACCAAGAGACAGAAGGATCTTATTTCAGAAAATTAGAAAGTGGAAGAAAAATCTTGCAAAAGAAAAAATATATGGAAAATGATGGAACTAAAAAGTAAGCTAGAAAAGGCAGAGCAAAAGATTATGCAATCGAAAAAAAAAAAAAAAAAAAAAAAAAAAAAAAAAAAGACCTAGAAGAAAGGACACTTTCAAATATCAAGAAAAACTCCAAAGTACTTTACTCCTATGCAAAAAAAAATATGAATAAAGGGATATTAGAAATAGGCCCTCTTGAAGGACGGTTAACGACTAAAAAAGAAAAAAAAAAAAAAAGGAAATATACAACATTAGCAGAAAAATATCAGCAAATTCACGCCAAGAATTGCGAATGAGAATAATGAAACAGAAATGAGAGAAGAAAATATTGAATATCTAACACAGATATTACTGAAGCAGATATTGTGCTGACTATAAGCGAAATTAAAAATGGATCATCGGCCAGGCCAGATGGAGTTCCAGCGATTCTGTTAAAAAAACTGCATACTATCGCGAAGCCACTTGCAATACTGCTTAGACAAAGTGTAGATATGAGTGAGATATGTTAAACATATATTAGCATATATATACTTTATTTTCAAAAGTGGATCAAGACTAGAGGTAAGCAATTATAGACCTGTTAGTCCAATATCACATATGAATGTTTATGAAAGTTTAATAAAAATGAAAATGAATCATTTGGTTAAAAATAATTTGTTTAATATACGTCAACACTGTTTTGTGCCCGGAAAAAGTACACAAACCCAACTGATAGCACACTATGAAAACATATACAAAAATATGATGACGAAAAAGACAGATGTAATATAGTAAGAAAAAAATGAGAAAGCATAATATTGTGAGAAAGATAGGAAATGGATAAAAGAATTTATACAAAACAGAAAACAGATAGTGGTTGCAAATGACGAGAACTCAGATGAAGCTCAAGTAATATCTGGCATCCCACATGGTACAGTATTAGCTGCACTGCTGTTATTATGATCTCAGACATAAGACTAAAATGTTAAAAGACTTCGTAGTGAGAAGTTTCGCCGATGACAAGAATAAGTAGAGAAATTACTTGTGATGAAGATAAGAACTCATTACAAAGATCTAAACAAAATATATGAATGGGCAGAGATAAATAGGATGGTATGTAACTCCGATAAATTCGAATCCGAAAGAATGGTATATGCATACAGGGGACCTAATAACAAGACAATCACAAACAAGGAAGCAATTAAAGACCTTGGTGTAATGTTAAACAGGAATATGTTATGCAACGTCCAAATAGCAACACTGTTGGCTAAATGTAAAGCAAAAATGGGAATGCTATTCAGACTCTTTAAAACAAGAAAAGCTGAACACATGATTATGCTTTACAAAACTTATGTACGTAGTACTGTACACTCGAGTACTGCAATGTGATACTGTACCCATACTACCAAAAGGATATTGCACAAAGAGTGTACAAACGTCCTTCACTGCTAGATGTAGTTGTTGAGGACCTCGACTACTGGAAAAAAACTGCATTTTTTTTAAATTGTACAGTCTAGAAAGGAGAAGAGAACACTACAAGATAATACAAGCATGGAAGCAAATCGAAGGAATTACTGAAAACAACATGGAGCTAAAAATATCAGAAAGAGCAAGCCAAGGTAGATAAATAGTGCCCAAAAATATACCATGAAAACTAAGGAAGACACACAGGACATTAACTACGCACCAGCATAAATAAAGCAGTGACTATTTAATGCGCTGCCAGCTCATATAAGAAACTTATCAGGAGTGAGCATAGATGTGTTTAAGTATAAGCTCGATAAATAACTAAGATGAATTCCAGACCATCCAAGACTAGAAGATGCATTAGCAACTCTGGTGGATATAACGAGGCGCCTCACATTGAGGGACCTGGGGGAACCCAACCATAGAATAAGGCAACAATGGTTTGATTTTGGAGTGTCCTTCTAGAAGAGCTGCTTACCATTGCTAAAGTGTCTTCTACCCTTCACAAGATGAAAGTAGCCACTGAAAAATTACATTTCAATAAACCTCTTGAATGAAAAATTGTTTGGTAATCTCAAGTGTTGTCAGATTTGTAAGGACATAAGAGGATAGGGAAAGAATAGGTCAGACTACTGTGTGCATGTGTACACAAAGAAAAAAATGAGCCTTAACCAAAGAGGGATCCAATGCCGTACCGTCTAGCCAGTCAAATGACCGTTAAGTCTCTAGTAGTAGTATCCTGTTTATTAACAAATTACATTTTCGATACAAATTCCATTCTTAATCATTATCAGCGCATACCGCAGAAGACTTCGTCCACATAGTACTTCAGAAAATACAGATACTGCTTCTGTACCAAGTTCCTTGTTCAAACAACGAGTCTGAACGTTTTAAATTCTGAACCTCTTGGTTATTTGTTTACTGTACTTAGTTTATTTTATTATATTAATAATGAAGGTCATGGTATAAAAGTTTTTGATAAAGTTAGTCTAATAATGGGAAATGGAATGAAAGTCCATGTTCAAACAGACACTGAAGAGCTAAACTCAATTTCCCCTTTAAGTGTGTTTCACGCTAAGTTTGTACAGTATATTCATGAGTTTATTTTTACGTGTTTTACACAAAGATTAACTTGAGGAGGCCGGCTGGCTAATGCCCTTTTTTAAGTACAATACTTGGACATTCATACCACTTAATAAGGTGACTTAGAACATCTACAAACTGCATAGGATTTTTGTCACTGACCTTTGGTTTCGTGACGCCAGGACGATTTATCCTGAAAATTAGTTTTTTCAAATTGTATCTCCTCCCTTGATACTTAATATCAAGACCTGGGATTACTACCCAATATAGACCTCCAATAAAATAGTTTATTTTATTTATAAGTCATTTACTTGCTAGATATGTATGCTTCATTATGGTTAAAAAATAAACCCTATAATTCATGAAAAAAAAAAAAAACTAAGAAAAAAGATATGAAACAAAAATTGGAAAAAGGGCTCTATTTTATTGTTTTATAATGTCTAAGTTACCTACCCAATTTCAATGCTACTGTATATCTTTAAAACTAAGGGAGAAGATAGATTTTGAAGGTCAGTAAGTATAGTTTTGAGTTACGGACATTGAGTTTTTCTTTGTATTTTTACAAAGACAAAATTAATAAATCATGAATTTTCATTTTCCTTGATAGATATTAATACACCAAAACAATGTTATTTATCATTATTTAATCATAAATGAAGATCCCTTTGCTCATTATCTTGCTACTTTAGGCTCCTGGTCACTTCATCCACAATACTCTCTCTCCTAAACTAACTTATGTTAGCAAGACGTTATAACTGTCTTCTCTTTGGCACATCTTTCCAACTACGGGAAAAGATAGAATTTGAAGGACAATAAGTATTATGAGTGTTCAAAATTGTTCTTTGTACCTTTACAAGGACAAATTATGAACCAAGAATTTCATGATCCTTCTTGGATATTAATAAACCAAAACAATGTTATTTATCATAATTTAATCATAAATGAAGATCCCTTTGCTCAATATCTTGCTTCTTTAGCCGAGACAGTCACTCCATCTCACTTTCACTAACTGCTAATGTCGCCGATATTACCTACTTCTGAACTCTATTAGAGCAAATATTTTTCTTCCCTCTGATAGCGAGAAGTTGAAATTGTCTTTTCCTCTTTTGGCATGATGAAATTCTTGCCGAAACCAAGAAAAAGACGTAAAAACAAGTGAATGAAGAGGTCAAACTCAAATGTGTACTTTGAAGTTTGTGCTAGCACTGAAGGGTATTCATAAAATTTCCTGGCTTGTGACTCCTGGAGTCTATATAGATGCCATTGCTCAATCTTTTTCATATCAGTATTTATTATTAAAAACTTACGATAAAAAGTACTGCATTTTCTTGTACGAATCAATGATTTTGGTTTATCGAGTTACTTTTACCAATTACCCTGTAACTATAAAAGTAAGAGGAATCTTGTGACAAAATATTTTGTATACGCATTCCTCATTACCAAACGAAGCTCAATCTTTTTAAGATTATGTTTTTCGTCCCATACACCCACCCCCATATAGCCTATAGGCATACTAGCCAGGCCCTTTAAATTTAGACAACGTGGGAGAGGGGCTGCTAAAATCTAACCAGTAGCCTTTATCTGTTCACAATGAATAAAGTAAAAACCTTATGAAGAATTATACTCATGGCTATGTATATTATATATAGTTACCAATGGTACAGTAATACTGTTACATCCATAATTATCTTAATTGGGATGACCTACTATGCACATGTATTTTATGATATCAAAATTTCTATTATGAAATGAAAGCCCAAGGCCAATCGCCATTTCAAACAATTTGCGACCTGTATGTTTTATATTTTTTGACCAGCCAATTTTGATTCGGAGTCTGATAGGTACTTTTGTGTTAGGTTGACGCCATCTCTAGACTGAAATGGGCCAATTGCATGATTACAAAATGTGTAGGTCATGCCCCAAATCAAAATTTTAGGTATATTCCAATGAGAACCATTTGGCCTGATTAATTGCTTCCTTCCTTTGCCTCACCAACACCACTACTTTGTAAGGACATCATAAAAAAATCTTACCCATGTTCATGGCTACAGTTAACATTAATTGCTCTGATTGTGATTACAGTTATTGGTATATTAAATTTTTTTTTTTTTTTACTAATATGGCAAGCTACATAAAAAACTAAGGTTACAAGCTCATGGTGTTTAGGCAACAGGTGTTTTGCCTTGTACTTTGTAAGAAGATATCATCAATTTTATTGTGGATGTTTAATAACAGTTAAGAAAAAGACCGTCAAAGCAGTGTAATTACACGTAAGTCTGTTCAAGGGCACATTCTTGGACAATGTATAATCTGCCGCCAAGGGAAATTGCTTGGTTTGTGATTCACTTTCTCCACAAGTTTTGGAGTCACAAGCTGACTCAAACCAGCCTTAAGCGGTCCCCAAACCCGACAACGTATATTGGCATAGTTTTTATGGCAAAGTGACCCTTAATTGGTTATATAATCAGGATCCTATAGGACCCAGCCATCAATGTGGAAATTGATAAAACTTTTTTGTGAAGCAGAAGTATCGTGGCAGACAAGTCAGGTTTAGTTAAATGGTGGCATGGAAAAAGTCAGAAAAACTTCATAAACGCTTTACATACCAGTGCAGAAATTCTATTGCCCTTAACCTGTTAAGGGTCGACCCGGGGCCCACTCGCTGCCGACGTCAGTCATGCCTTTTATGCAGTTAGTGGTCATTTCACTAATGATAATTTTTCAAATTTAATATTTCTATGCTTATGATTCGCATTTACGATTAAATGCAGGATTAATAAAATTAAATAAACTTTCAAAAAGCCTACACAATACAGAATGAAAAATATACATCTATGCATTATTCTTTTGTTATTGTCAGTGTGCTCATTTAGCAGTTCATTTGGTGGTATTTTGGTAGGCAATCTAAAAATCATACTTTTACTTTGGTATGCGATCTCGCCTGATGGTAGCCATCTCGCTTCACTTCACGGCGAAGCAAGAAACAGATTTTCTACAAAAAGATATATATACCGCGCATAATTATCTAGGAAATAATAATCATTAATGTTGGCGTGCGCAGGTCAACATCACCGCTAGTCAGTACATACGGAGCTTGAAGTTTTAATTTTTTTCCAAGCAAGACGAGCACACAGCGAAGAAAGAAACATTAGATTTTCTATTTTTTTTTTCTTTAACGAAATAAAAATGAGATCGTATACTAAAGCAAAAGAATAATTTCTGATAACATGCCATAAATGAGATTGCATACCAAAACAGCACCCTTAATTTATTTCATCTTAAGAAATACGCCTTGTCTTAGGGCCACTCACTGTGAAAGAATAAAAACAACTTTCCCTCCTCTCCCTTTTTCCATAAATACCCGTAGCGCACTGAAAGGAAATCAGACCATACCAGTAGTCCATAGTGAAGAGACCTTCAGAAAAAAGTTGCCGGACATCATACAAATCTCCATTTACAGCTTAAATATGTTGTGTAGCCAAGTAGTGTTCCTTTACTTACAAGTACAGCGTATTATCAAGGGACTGATGACTTGAAACACCAAAAAGTCATGAACGTAAAATCCCATTGAAGGCGTACCGAGCAGATCGTGGTGAGCGTATTATTACATGGGTGATACTCAATAGTTTAATAAGACAGTAAATTAAAGCAGGGTCACTAGTAATTGCGCTGCCTATCAGACCTTTTCCGATTGATGTGTGCATAAGGTGATAAATCACAGCAAACATTTTATAGATCCAATTGACCTTACGATTCACACAGAAAATAGAGTGTGAGTGAAAAAACAAAAATAGTCTAAAAGGCCTGGCATGAAAGTGCAATATTTTGCCCGGTATTTATTCATTGATACCTATTGGAACAATCCATACCATCAATTCCAGTTTTAAACTGGAAAAATTCTTTGTGCCACATGGCGACATCCCTGTCCGGTTAATGACGAGGGTCCTGCCATTGATGAAAATCCTAGATTCCTTTTCAGGTAAGATTTTACCAGGCAATAAATCTTTTTTCAAGTTAATTTTAGTTTCTAGCATTTGATTTACAAAATTATCAAAACTCCACAATATAAATGAAAGTTTTCATAATTAAATGCAATGAATTTCCCCCTCCTACTTTTCAAGCCAGAAGCTTATTTCTATACAACTATTAAAGACTACTAAAAGTACTATGAGAAGCAAAAATGATAGCCCAGCACCATTACACATTTTCAACTAAAATAAATGTTATGGGGATGTATTGAATTAAAAGCTCAATATACAGACTGGCAAAATTTAATCAAGGCCCTTTGCATCAATGGCATAGAAGGTGATGATTTGTGTCAAATCATGGACATAGCGAGCCAAGGCCACTCAACCCAGTTAGTACCAAGCAAATAAATGGATAATCAAAACGCCAAAATACTAGCCCATGGGATTAACAAGCGTAATGAAAAATGTTCCTCTTGCCAGAACAGAGCAGTGAAATAATGTTAAAATGCAAGCGTAGTGAGGCAAGGCCAAGCAACCAAGTGATTAATTCGTTAACATCAAAATACTATAACTATCATAAACACTTTCCCAGAATGAGAGATTTGACAAGTAGGCCTAATAAGTTTACTTCTCTGCTAGTCAACTACATACACCTTCAAACTAGCCAGCACTCTCCCATTTCTTACAGCGAATTACAGTTTTGCTGGAACTTAATATATACATCAAAGAAAGTAGCGACGGCAAAGTAGTTCAAAAAGTCAAGAAAGATCCAGAACTCTAAGGTAGGTTAGGAGGGTGATCGGCAATCAACACTTCATTCTCCATATTTACAAAGAAACAAAATTTCTGCGCAAGATTCCTCATTCTTGTTCTCCAAGCAGATCTTTCATCCGAAAACAGCCATTCCAGTTATAACTAGTCTGCTTTGAAGCTTCGATAGAAGGGTATTTGTTTACAAGAGCACGCTCTCCATTTACTCGAAAATTTTGAGTCCTGCAGCTCTCCTCTTTTTGTACAATATTTAGGTTCTTTAAATACTGGGAAAGTAAAAAAATAGCAAGATATGTTGTGGGAGGGGGGAGGGGGAGGAGTTGGAAGAGGTACTAAGCGACCTTGAAACGACATCTTCAACATAGTTGCTCAAAGAGAAGTTCGTGATGTCAGCGGACATTTGATATATATTCAAATATAATTAAAAAATAGATCAATTACTCAAAAGTGTCACTATTTGTGAATTGTATGTTTTATTTGGTAATACTTGACAAATCTTATTTTCTTTTATTTTACAGCGTATGGCTGTTTTCATTGGTGGGAAATTGACAGGCATCCTTAGGCAGTGGTTAGTAGATGGCGTTAGTGTAGCAAAAAGTCATCTGGGAAAAGTCATTCTAAAAATAGTTTCTTTAAAAAACGGTAAAGTTTCTGTATTACAGATTATCATTTCGGACAGAAAATACAAGTTTTCCTGTAGTAAACAACGTGATTTGACCGACTTTGACCTTCATTTCAACCGCAAATACACAGAAAAACCAGTTCGACTAACTTTAAGTAGCCGAACTGGTTGTTGTTGCGGTTGAAATGAAGGTGAACACCCATAGAATCACGTTATTTACTACAGGAAAAAATATGTTCTGCTAAAATGTTTAAATATAATGGGCCTTGTTCTGGCAAACGGTAATGTACAGTGATACTAGCATAACATTATCAATGTTACGATAATTACGTTAATATTAGCAACACTAAATATAATGGTTCTTGGTTCGCCATCGGCTCGCTCCGCTCGCATGAAAATAAAACATCAAGCTCATATGTACTATACTGGCAAGCGGCAATGTTGAGCTGCGCACGCTAAAACTAACACATTAAAATTAAAGACTTTAATGGCTTACTTTTATGACCGGGACGACGAAACTTGTGGGTCACTGGGATGTTGTGACTGTGATGTCTTAACTTCTGTATATCCACGTCTCCGTTTCTTCTTTGTCTTAGCTAGCTTAAACGTAGGTCTATTACATTATGAGATTAAAGAAAATTATCAACAATGGACGACGTATAAAAGAATTCACCGAAATGCTTTTATGTATGGAATACTGCAGTCGTTACAAGTTTCTATAACTTCCATCGTAAAATACGCAAAAAGACCTCGCTTGAACTAACAAAGACCTGACATGGACAAAGTTCACCATAGAAAAGGGTTTGTTGGAAGGTGGGGGTTGGGAAATATTAATCCCCCTGTGCAAACTTTCCATACGTATGGGTTCGTGATTGGTTAATGGAAAAACAGCAGTCTAGAGAGTAAACATGAATGAACCAGAATGGGAAACTTGTCCAGAGCAAGTATTTATGTGCAATCTGGGCATGGCAAGGCAATAAAATGTATAAAGGAATAATAGCAAGATAAAATGCAGTGTATGATATTTAAGGGGAATATAAAACTAGGTGATTTTATAAGATATCGGATAATAAAAAGTGTAATTCAAGGGTCAAATGTATTATGTATATGTGGGTATTACATAAAAGGAATGGTATGGCTTTACTGGATCAAGTAATATACTTAAATAAACCAGGTGAAGTCGTATATTTGAATGTGGCGAGTAAGATGACCCAGAAAATGGGGAGGGGTTATAAGAGAAGAAGTAATCCAATTGGTGGAGGTGGAGTTTATGCGCAGGTGGGAGGAGTTTAGGCGCAGAAGGTCGAAAGCTGCTACGAACAAAGGGACGAACGAGAGCGACTACAACCTACTAGTAGAATGTCAACAAATGAAAAATATACCGTTAGTATAGGACATAGATAATTAGCATATTTTTTCATCGGTTTATTATACATCCAAGGTGGTAATGTATAGAGAAGAAAAGGCTTGTTTAACCGTTATATAAAGTTTCCCCAGTATGCTTCCCCCCAAAAAAAAACCCAGAGTTCCCACTGGGGGTCCCACATTATCAGCGGATATAGATAAATATATTTCTGAAACTAATTTGCAACAGGAACATGCGTCATTTTCGAAGAGAGCGGACCTTTCTCTAAAAAGTAATATTTACCCTAGGTAATACAGTATTAAAATAGGTTTCATTGTAATGTATTACAGGGCAATGTAACCTAGGAAAACAACTACTTATTCTTATAGAAAAAATTACGCTCTCTTCGAAAATGACACTCGTTCCCGTCGCAAGTTAATAGTTTCAGAAATATATATACATCTATATCCTCCAATAATTGGGGACCACAGTGGGAACTCGGGGTTTTGGATGGGGAAAACATACTGGGGAATCGATATATAAACTTAAAACAAGCCTTTTCTTCTCTATACATTACCTTCTTGAAATTATAATAACCGAAGGAAAATACAAAACAGTATATCTGGATAAACTTTGGAGGCGCCGTTACAAAGATTGTCATGAAAAAATACAGTAACCAGTGCTGCCAACGTCCGATGTAGATCAAATGTTATTTTGTGACCTGTCATACTACTAGGCTAGGTTAGGTGGGTTTGTTAGGTTCTGTGCCCTTTTTGTACGTTTTATATATTGAGCAAAACTTATATGGAGAAATTATTTAAAATACATATGGAAATATCTATCATTACTATCTTTAGTAATGTCAGCGTGCCGTTGGCAACTCTGTGTACCATACGTCAACGTTGGTAACACTGTGTATTATTGGTAACGTTGCTAATGTTATCGTTCGTTCGTAAGAGAAGTGACACCGTGCAACTCAAAGTTATTCGAATTGGTTGATCTGTTTGTTTCCGATTGAAATGAACATCAAATTCAGTTAATTCACGTTATTTACTATAGGAAAACAATTATATATCGTTTCCCCAGTATGTTTTCCCCACCCAAAACCCCAAGTTCCCACTGGGGGTCCCCCATTATCGTAGGATATAGATGTATATATATTTCTGAAACTATTCATTTGCGACGGAAACGAGTGTCATTTTGGAAGAGCGTAATTTTTTCTAAGAAACATTAGTTTTTTTCCTAGGTTACATTGCCCTGTAATTCACTACAAAAATACCTTAAAATATTTACAAAATATAAGACAGTTTGGTTTCATTGTATATTATTACATCTCAATGTATCCTAGTATTCCAACTACTTTTTCTTATAGGAAAAATTACGCTCCCTTCGAAAATAACACTCTTTCCCGTCGCAAATGAATAGTTACAGAAATATATATACATCTATATCCGCCGATAATGGGGGACCCCCAGTGGGAACTCGGGGTTTTGGGTGGGGAAATCATACTGGGGAATCGATATATAACCGTAATTCAGTCCTTTTCTTCTCTATACATTTCTTTCTGGTATTTATTATAACCGTAGGAAAAGTCAAATCAGTATACCTGGATATATTTGGGAGGAGCCGTTTCAAAGGTTATTTCTTGTAGTAATACAGTAACCAGTGCTGCCAACGCCTGATGTAGATTAAATGTTAGCATTCCATACCTGATGTAGATCAAATGTTAGCGTTTCATGCTAACATTAGCACCCATTTGTTCGTTTGTTCGTTCGCCCCACCTTCCGTCCTTCGTTTCTCTCCATTATTACTCTTTTTATTACCGTATTATTTTCTCATTTTATATTCCCATTCAATATTATTTATCATACATTCCATTTTACCTTCCTATATTGGGTTTATGTGTTTTGTTATTTCCTTTCCCATTTGTACATACGTTCGTTTCATCAGTTTCCGATCTGCGCATATATCCCCCCGCCCCCTGCGCAGGAGTTTCCACTCCCCCTTTTACTCTTTTTATTAGTGTTATTTTTTCATTTTTTATTCCCATTCAATATTATTCCATTTTACCTTCCTATATTGGTTTTATTTGTTGGGTTATTTCTTTATCCCTTCCCGGTTTCACATAAATTCTTACCCTGGACTAGTTTTTTTATCCTGTTAATTCTCGTTATGATCTCCTCATTTTATATTCCCATTCACTATTATTTAACGTTCATTCCATTTTATCTTCCTATATTGTTTGTAATTATTTTTGTTGGTTAGTTCCTTTTCTCTCCTCTATGTCTTATAAAACTTTTCTTTCGTCTTGTTTCCGTATTTAGTTCATACTTGTTTTCTCTTTTGTTCGTTGTTTTTCCCTTAACCAATCATCTCTCTAGGCCTATTGAGATATCTCCCTACCCCCCCATTCCTTTATCTCTGTATGCGCTGGTTTCCGACCCATTGTTCCCCTGCCTTTCCCGTTTTAACCTTTGACCTAGTTACCCGTCCTTCGTTACTAGTGCGTTTTTTTTCCCGTATTTTGAGATGGAACATATTATAGAAACTTGTACCGGTTGCAGCATTCCGTATCTAAAAGCAGTGGCTCAATTCCATGGTGATTTTGGTGATAATTCAGGTTATGTTGATCATTTTCTTAAATCTCACAATGTTATCCCTCAAAGTTTAAACTGCCCCAAGTGCCGTTCGCTTTTATCTTATAGGGCAGACATTCACGGGTTTTATTGCTCTACTGTAACCACCATCCGTAAAACTAAGAAGAAACGTCGTTGTGGGTATACTGTTTCGGCCTATAAAGGTACTTTTTTGGACCAAAGTCGGCTACCCCCATGGAAGATAATATTATGTGCGAACCAGTTTTTGCATAAACATTCGGACCATGAGACCCTCATGGAAGGTATAGACATATCTTCAAAGACTAGTGTGGATTGGAGAAGTTTCTGTTCGGAGGTTAGGCGATTGGTGGTGATGGAGTTACTGTTGAAATAGACGAAACTCATTTTGGTAAATGTAAATACAACCGTGGTAGACCGTTAAGTGCCATATGGGTCTTTGGGGGTATTGAACGTGTGACCAAGAAATTTTTCATTATCCCTTTAGTTCCCCCCCTTTCTACTAAACGAGATGCTGCTACTCTAATTCCCCTCATCCAGAAGTATATTAAACGTGGTAGTATTATTATGAGTGATAAGTGGGCTGCATACAACTCTTTATCGGAAATTGGTTACGTTCATAAGTCGATTAATCATTCGGAGAATTTCGTTGACCCCCTAGACCCAACCATCCATACTCAAAATATAGAACGTCTCTGGAGAGAAGTGAAGGAGTGGGTTCAGAGGCCTGGAATCAAGCCTGGACATTTCAAGCAATATTTTTCCAGGTTCTTTTTCACCCACTACTATCCTCGTCATTCGTTGCTGCACCACTTTTTCATTACTGCCAGTCGCCTCTACCCTCCTTTACAACATCAGACAATCGACCCCCCCTACCCTCAAGACCCCGATGACCCCCAACCATCCACATCCCAGTCATAGAAGTTAATCCGTCAGCCTCTTCCTTCCGAGTCCACCAAGTTTCGACGTTTCCTTCATAAAAGTAAGTCATTCCTCAATAGTCATTATTCGTGTTTTGTGACCGGGGTACTTCTAGGCAAGGTTAGGTGGGTTTGTTAGGTTCTGTGGCCTTTCTGTACTTTTTATATATTTCGTACCACTTATATGGAGAAATTATTGAATATATCTGAGGAGATATTTAGCAGTTCTAGCTCTAGTAATGACATCGTGACGTTGGTAGTTCTGTGTACCATTCGTCACCGTTGGTAGTACTGTGTATCAAGGTAAGTCATTCCCCCATTCTTATTATATATGTTTTGTGACCGGGGTACTTCTAGGCAAGGTTAGGTGGGTTTGTTAGGTTCTGTGGCCTTTTGGTACTCTTTATTTATTGTGTAATATTTTTATGGTAGTATTATTTAGTTTACGTATGGAAAAATTTATTTCTACCTCTAGTAATGACATCGTGCCGTTGGTAACACTGTGTACCATTCGGCACCGTTGGTAGTCCTGTCAAACATTGGTAACGTTGCTTATGTTATCGTCCCCGACATCTGTTGTTTATATATTTTAACTCAGTATATATGTGTTAATATTTATATGGTTCATTTGTATTGTATTTCATTGTGTGATTTCGTACAGGAAATATATGATTTCTTATAGTAGATATCGTGGTTTAACTGGTTTTCTCATTCATTTCATCCGTAATAACATCTCAACCAATTCGTCAACTTATAACTAACCGAATTGGTTGATCTGTTTGTTTGCGATTGAAATGGATATCAAAATCGGTTAAATCTCGTTATTTGCTATAGGAAATCATATATTTCTTGTGCGTAGTCACTAGATGTAATAATATACAAATTTACCGAAAGTTTTTTGCAAGGTTACATTGCCCTGTAATACACTACAACAATACCTTATGTTATGCTTTCCCAGCATTTAAAAAACCTCCTGAATACTGTACAAAAAGAGGAGAGCTGCAGGACTGCACCATTCAGGAGTAAATGGAGAGGTGCTCTTGTAAACAAATACCGATAAAAGTAGCAGATATTGAAGCTTCCATAGAAGTAGCAGCTTTGAAACTTAGAGAAACTAGTAACTGCCGTATACCTTCATCCATGAATTTAATTAACGATCCTTAAAATTATTAATCCCAAACCGGCCCTGCATGTAAATTCACCGAAATAAGAATACGATTCTAGGTCCCTTAAATAAAATAGGCAGCCATTTTGCCCTTCGGGATAGCATAGGCCTAAAGATCAAACACAAATTTTACCTACGGTGGATGACTGGCTGCTTATCATGTTCGCGAAAAGCTTATGAAACAATTTGACGTAAAGCAATCGGACATGTTGCAATATTAGTATCATTTAACTTAAAACAGGAGGTTTGGACCCAACAAACAACCGGCGTTCCTCAAAATATATCAGTAAGAGTACGAAAACAAAACTGAAGTTAACTTACCATGGTGTTGGGCATCTTCTAAAAATTCACCGGCTTGGTAATGTCTAAAAATAACGTATATCGAGTCACATTTAAGATATCTTGCGCGCCTTTCCCATTCAGATCCTCTAAAACACCAGTTAAATTAATGAAAAGTGGTGGACGCTTGGGGTACGCCGAAGACCGGGCAAGAATTGTAAGAAAGTTTACTCGGGATTTCTAAGGAAGCAGAAGTAACGGCATACATCTTTTGAATTTTAACTTTTCCTCTCTATTTCTATTATTGTCGAAGAACGTTTTCAAGAAAAAACATATATATTTTATCTATAGTTTCCTCTAATAAAATTGTATAATTCTTTATTTTTGTATGCAAAGTTTGTTTATTTGTATTTTCTTTTTTTAATGAAAGATGTATTACCTAACCACTATAGCCCCTCCCTCCCTACCCCCACCATTTCTTTCTTAGGTATTGTTGTCTTTGAAAAGACTACTAGTTTGATCGTTGCTTAACTTATCAAACTCATTTTGGTAATGCTATGTTTATAAATTAATTATTCATATATACTCCATAAGCAAACGATGGAAACAAAGTCTTAATATCTACGTATCGTTGACTATTGTGATCCTTGTCATCAATTTGTTGTCTGTAATAGCCATACAAAATAAAATAAAATGCATTTCAATCTGATTGGTAATATCTCTCTCTCTCTCTCTCTCTCTCTCTCTCTCTCTCTCTCTCTCTCTCTCTCTCTCTCTCTCTCTCTCTCATATATATATATATA
>NC_090731.1:129520260-129532760 GCF_036898095.1 Palaemon carinicauda
AGCTTATTTAAAATATTGCATTAAGAAAAAAAAATCCTAAAATTTAAGGTAAAGAAATATGGAATCCCATTAAAATGGCTATTATTATTATTATTATTATTATTATTATTATTATTATTATTATTATTATTATTATTATTATTATTATTATTATTATTATCCAAGCTATAACCCTAGTTGGAAAAGCAAGAAGCTATAAGCCCAAGGGCTCCATAAGGAAAAATAGCCCAGTGAGGAAAGGAAATAAGGAAATAAATAAATGATGAGAACAAATTAACAATAAATCATTCTGAAAGCAGTAACAATGTCAAAATAGATATGTCATATATAAACTATTAACAACGTCAAAAAACAGATATGCCATATAAACTATAAAAAGACTCATGTCAGCCTGGTCAACATAAAAAGAAAAAAAAATAAGCCAATGTTTAAAAAAAAAATAATAGGTATCAATGCCCAAATAAGCAAACCCCCTTTACACACACACACACACACACACACACACACACACACACACACACACACACAATCAGCAATTGGAACTCTGAAATCTTTTGTGTACGCTCTTATATAAAGAAAACGTACTGTCATCATTTAAAGAAAACTAATAAATTTGATGGATAACTAAAGCTAAAGAATATGATCTGTTATATTCCAGTGTATCTCAAAATCTAACTTGGTTCCAGCACATTATGGTAAATTTACAATGATAGTATTTTAAATTTGAAAAAAAAGAGATTTCACTAAAATAACCATTATAATCTTGAAGTAGATACTTCAAGACCTTGAAAATAGTTAAAGAACAACTTCAACAATTTGACGCAGACTCCAATGGCACTCCCCATAAGGCGAGAATAGTTTCTTTTCATTCTGAAATTTCACTAATTTTCTAACATTTTCGAAACTCCTCACTTACGAATATTTTCACTAATACCTGAAGCTTATCTTTATCAAACCCAATCATCACCAGGAGTCCATATCGTAAAATAAACGGAAGTCCTCTTTAAACATTTCTTTGGTTATGGCAATTAGGCTTGCCTTAAATAGTAGAGATTACCATGAGTGATATACTAGAGTTGAAAAGGTCATTGCCATTTTTATTATGTAAAATTTATAAGAAAATACCCAGTTTATAAAGGATAAAAAATATTGCTGTGGCAATCTAAACTTTCATATATTCTTAGGTTTCTAAATTCATATTTATGACAATTTTTTATTGTATAAACTCGTCTTTTGTTTAGAGTAAGACATGGAATGATTTGTTCCTATTTTTCTAACATTTTTAGTAACGTCACTGTGATATATTGCGCTAGTATGCGTGTTATCTGCATACTGATGCTAAAAACGTTATAATACCAAAACAGGCACAATAAAATGTGTACAGGCAGTAAATATATAGACATATCTGAAAGCGCAATAATCCAGGAAAGGATAAATACTCTTAGGCACAATGGTGTTACCCTATAAAACTAAGAAAAGGGTGATGCTGTCTGGAATTCGATTATATGATTTTCAGAATTTTTTAGTGAATTATACGAATGATATGGGCCAAATATAAATAAGAAATCTGAAAGACAAAGCGTTTTGTATTCGCTCAGAAGGTTTTAAGCTGGATATTAATTTAAAACAGTAAAACTCGAATGATTTTTTTTTAATCTAGGCTTAGGACACTTTTCCTATATCCATAAAAAAGAGAATAGGAACTTATATTACTACACCATTCGAGGTGAGCGACCATAGTAATTTTCCAAGCAATAGATCAACTCTAACCCAAATAAAGAGGAAATGTAATAAAATAAGTAATAGATAAAGAACGAGAACATTTTTAGTGTTATGAGTACCCGATCAGAATGTCAGGGAAAATCTATTGGCCTTGTGTAAGCCGAGACGCACTTTTATGTACACATTTCTTACCTTATAAAAATTAAATAAGATGATACATAGATTAAAGACCTTTTCATTTTGATTTTTATTATCAAGACATAGTTCAGAAATTTAAGAGAATGGTGTTAAAAGCATATACAGATAAACCGATAAAATCAATAGCTACAATTATGATAACCTGATACAAGAATCTTCAGTTTTGCACATTTTTAAAAGTAGTATTCGACTAGTGAACTCCTATTTGCATTTAGGATTAGGCTAACATGCAAGAATTTTCACTTACAGATCCAGACGATTCCAACGGGGTCAGTTTTCCAAGCAGGAAGGGTTTGTAGCAAGATTTGTGTTGGTAGCCCTGATGAAAAAGGTACATGGAGGTGGGGTAGTCTTCATATAATGAGGGGCTATAGGGTTATGGTCACAAATGTACCCAGATCGAGGGGCAAATTCCACATCAACTCATTATGATCAAATTATGCAATGTTTATTCAATGACATGCCCTAAGCCAACCTTGTAGTTTATTACAGACCTGATTCTGTAAAAACTTCAAAATGATGTTGTGATTAATCTCGAAAATAATAAATCAGTATCTGAGTCTCTCTCTCTCTCTCTCTCTCTCTCTCTCTCTCTCTCTCTCTCTCTCTCTCTCTCTCTCTCTCTCTCTCTCTCTCGCCATTCTATACAATCCATTACATGCCATTGTTCATCATAATTTACAATACTGTGCCCCCGACTATACTTCCTGATTTCATAATCTTTGTTGCTATTATTATTACTAATTAATACCAATATCATCATCAACATTATTATAAATGATAAATTACTTATCAGACTCAGCCACTGAATAAAAATGTAGAATTGTATACTATAAAGAAAAAAATAGCCAAAAGGCAAGATGTGTAAGGAAGGTCATGCAAGTTTCTGGACAATTCCAAAGTGACCGATCTATCGTTTGTCCAAATATTACCCCCTCAAACCACCACCCTTAAAAGTTCAGGTCAGCTAAGTCATGGATTGTCAGCAGAGATGAATGGTAACATGAGGACTAAATTGTGGTGTTGCAAGATATTGGGCTTTCTCCATGAGATATAGCTGCACGTCTTGCGAAATCACCCTCAACTATATTAGGTGGAGGTGGAGAAGTAAATGGGCATAAACTATTTTCTCGTCCAACGAAGTCTGATGAGGGTTTTTTTTTTTTTTTTTTTTTTAATAATGCTATCGTTTACATCATAAGGTTAATAATATTTTTACAATGATTCCAATAATTCAGGAAGAAATCCATGCATAGTAAATTTAAGGACTTATCCGGTTTGCTCAATCTTCTAATGAGTAAACTTAACACTTTTTTGTTTTCCAAGTGCTTCGACAATGTGAATTTTACAATAAACGAGCATTATAGGTGTGTGAAATGCTGAATGCATTAGAATGCATACGATAAAATGACTGAGAAGGTCCTATAGACAGTAGGGGGCCGCTGTTATATATGACCAGAAAAGCAGCCCTTACTTTTGTTCATGATAATATTTGTTAGGATATCACTTTGGCAGTTCATGTAATATAATTTAATGAATTTGATTTTTAAGTGAAATTTTTGACGGACCATCTGGGCTGTATTATTGAATTGTAGTTCATACCTTAGTGAGACAATATAATATTCCTACTCCTCTTGTTTTGTTAAATTTTTTATAGTTTATATAGGAAATATCTATTTTAATGTTACTCTTCTTAAAATATTCTATTTTTCCTTGTTTCCTTTCCTCAATGGGGTATTTTCCCTGTTGGGGCCCTTGGGCTTATAGCATCCTGCTTTTCCAAATAGGGTTGTAGCTTAGCAACTAATAATAATGATGATGATGATGATAATAATAATAATATGCCTATGCCTTCGGCCTGCGGCTCCGGCTTCAGTGTCATTTCGAACTTTAGCCACCCCCAAACACGAAAATGCTCCTACGCCCCTGTGAGAGAGAGAGAGAGAGAGAGAGAGAGAGAGAGAGAGAGAGAGAGAGAGAGAGAGAGAGAGAGAGAGAGAGAGAGGGGGGGGGGGGCAATCAATGCTGAACACAGTTATTGATTTGATGAAAACGAGATTAATTACAAATTTGTTTTAAAGCTGTTCACGATATCCGACTATTTAATTAAGTACACCCAGCAACAAAATCGGTGTCGCCTGGCCAGACCTGACTTGGAGAGATCATGCCCCTCTTGCCCCGAAAGGTGGTCGATGTTAAACAACCAAGACATCGTTAGGATGGTTCGAATGTGAGAAGGAGGGAAATTACCTATATCACTCAAAGAAATACAGTGAAGAGAGAGAACTTTTTTATTCTTTTGAGAAATGTAATTTAATATTCGAGACTAATTCATCAAAAGATTTTATCATAACATTTTATTTGAATTTTCATATCCTATTTCTATATAAAAGTTTCTTGAATAATATTGGAACTGACTATTCATATTAATATTCATAACACGGAAATATCCCTCGTTTGAATTTTCTTAAGCAATTCCTCTCTCTCTCTCTCTCTCTCTCCTCTCCTCTCTCTCTCTCTCTCTCTCTCTCTCTCTCTCTCTCTCTCTCTCCACATAATTACACACTGTGGCCTACGTATTATATGTAGGGGCTAATAATGTATCGTTTCAAATAGCACCTATTGGGTCACCAATCATTAATAAGTGGCCTTTGTTCAAAATTTCGAAGGTAATGAGGTTTAAAGGTTTAGTTGTTGATTTCAGTGTTTTCCTTTGATTTCGATCATGAGTTACGAAGCTCGGTGTGGTTGGGGTCAGCTTTTGTCACGGGCTACTTGGCTCCGGCCCTCTTAGAGAAAATAGTATTTTTTTGCTATATCAATTATATTAGTTTAAGGTTGGAGATTTAAAATGCATCATCAGTTAACATAATCTATATCGTTTCAGAAGTGACTGGTGACAATAAGATATGTGAAATGAAATGCAATGAAATTTCATTGGTGCATTATTGTAGTGATGATGTGGTATATGAGATGTAGGGTATAAAATAAACTATCAACACATTTTTTACTCAAATTATCTGGTTCGGCGTCAATAACGTTAAATGTCAGGATGAAAAAAAAAAAAAAACTCCTAATCAATCAATTGATCAGTCAAATTATCTGGGCAAGTCGCTCACTTCCAAGCGAACCCCCATCCCTGGTGACGATTGCTCAAAGGTCCGTGTCTAGATGGCTTCACCCTTCCCAAAGCAAAAAGAAAAATTTCCTTAGCATTGAGTATTCCTATCATTATGATTTTATTTGTCGTTTCATGTCCTGATGTCCAACACCATAAAAGTGTTCCCCTGGTAAGCTCTTCAAGAAATCCATTACTCTCGATATTTGTTCAATCAGTCTTTCGCATATTTACTTCGTTATCTATAGTTTTGATATAATTTTAAACACCTGGAAAGCAAACTGTATGAAATATTGTCATGTTAGTATTTTATTTTTCATTTACTAAAAAACTTCCACCAGAAGGATCTTATCATAACTGTGAGACCTTTAAACCTCATACATTGGGGATGGGGTTAAAAAAGATATAACCAGGTGGGAGTTAAAGACGATGGTGGAGAGGTGGCCATTGGGTGATCTTAATGTATAGCTGGACGAGGTTTGCTTATTAACATTTATGAAGTGATGATGATGATGATGGTAATACCCCTATTGATAACATTTAATATCAATGATTCCAACTTGCAATGAAAACGGGCATATATCGTTCTAACATTGTTTTTAGGTGGTCATTGAACATCTTTGGAACATGGGATCTTCACTTGAAGGAAATACAATTCCAACACCAACTTCGAAAGCAGTAAGCGGTCTTGTGTGATTCTTGGGAACATCCAAATAAAATAAAATATTGGATACAGGTAATAATATATATATATATATATATATATATATATATATATATATATATATATATATATATATATATATATATATATTCAAATAAGCCATATATATTTTTGATATATTAATGTCTGGATTCTCTTAACGACCTCGGGATCAGAGCCCCAGGTGAAATCACACAAAGACAAGAGCTTGGCTCCGGCCGGGAATCGAACCCTGGTCGGCAAGCTTATATAGACAGTGACTAACCCAATTGGCCACGAAGAAAGATAAAAGACAATGACAATTCTACTGTACTTATACCTGTCGAATTCAGGTATTTTGTACTTAGAATTGAAATCAACCCATCTTCACCATCGTAGCTAATTGGTAGTTTGTTACTTGGCATTCAATTAATGATAAATTTTGCACATTTTTACGTGTTTTTCATATTCAAATAAGCCATATATATTTTTGATATATTAATGTCTGGATTCTCTTAACGACCTCGGGATCAGAGCCCCAGGCGAAATCACACAAAGACAAGAGCTTGGCTCCGGCCAGGAATCGAACCCTGGTCGGCAAGCTTATATAGACAGTGACTAACCCACTTGGCCACGAAAAAAGATAAAAGTCAATGACAATTCTACTGTACTTATACCTGTCGAATTCAGGTATTTTGTACTTAGAATTGAAATCAACACATCTTCACCATCGTAGCTAATTGGTAGTTTGTTACATGGCATTCAATTAATGATAAATTTTGCACATTTTTACGTGTTTTTCATATTCAAATAAGCCATATATATTTTTGATATATTAATGTCTGGATTCTCTTAACGACCTCGGGATCAGAGCCCCAGGCGAAATCACACAAAGACAAGAGCTTGGCTCCGGCCGGGAATCGAACCCTGGTCGGCAAGCTTATATAGACAGTGACTAACCCACTTGGCCACGAAGAAAGATAAAAGTCAATGACAATTCTACTGTACTTATACCTGTCGAATTCAGGTATTTTGTACTTAGAATTGAAATCAACCCATCTTCACCATCGTAGCTAATTGGTAGTTTGTTACTTGGCATTCGATTAATGATAAATTTTGCACATTTTTAGGTGCTTTTCATATTCAAATAAGCCATATATATTTTTGATATATTAATGTCTGGATTCTCTTAACGACCTCGGGATCAGAGCCCCAGGCGAAATCACACAAAGACAAGAGCTTGGCTCCGGCCGGGAATCGAATCCTGGTCGGCAAGCTTATATAGACAGTGACTAACCCACTTGGCCACGAAGAAAGATAAAAGTCAATGACAATTCTACTGTACTTATACCTGTCGAATTCAGGTATTTTGTACTTAGAATTGAAATCAACCCATCTTCACCATCGTAGCTAATTGGTAGTTTGTTACTTGGCATTCAATTAATGATAAATTTTGCACATTTTTACGTGTTTTTCATATTCAAATAAACCATATATATTTTTGATATATTAATGTCTGGATTCTCTTAACGACCTCGGGATCAGAGCCCCAGGCGAAATCACACAAAGACAAGAGCTTGGCTCCGGCCGGGAATCGAACCCTGGTCGGCAAGCTTATATAGACAGTGACTAACCCACTTGGCCACGAAGAAAGATAAAAGTCAATGACAATTCTACTGTACTTATACCTGTCGAATTCAGGTATTTTGTACTTAGAATTGAAATCAACCAATCTCCACCATCGTAGCTAATTGGTAGTTTGTTACTTGGCATTCAATTAATGATGAATTTTGCAAATTTTTACGTGTTTTTCATGTTCAAATAAGCCATATATATTTTTGATATATTAATGTCTGGATTCTCTTAACGACCTCGGGATCAGAGCCCCAGGCGAAATCACACAAAGACAAGAGCTTGGCTCCGGCCGGGAATCGAACCCTGGTCGGCAAGCTTATATAGACAGTGACTAACCCACTTGGCCACGAAGAAAGATAAAAGTCAATGACAATTCTACTGTACTTATACCTGTCGAATTCAGGTATTTTGTACTTAGAATTGAAATCAACCCATCTTCACCATCGTAGCTAATTGGTAGTTTGTTACTTGGCATTCAATTAATGATAAATTTTGCGCATTTTTACGTGTTTTTCATATTCAAATAAGCCATATATATTTTTGATATATTAATGTCTGGATTCTCTTAACGACCTCGGGATCAGAGCCCCAGGCGAAATCACACAAAGACAAGAGCTTGGCTCCGGCCGGGAATCGAACCCTGGTCGGCAAGCTTATATAGACAGTGACTAACCCACTTGGCCACGAAGAAAGATAAAAGTCAATGGCAATTCTACTGTACTTATACCTGTCGAATTCAGGTATTTTGTACTTAGAATTGAAATCAACCCATCTTCACCATCGTAGCTAATTGGTAGTTTGTTACTTGGCATTCAATTAATGATAAATTTTGCACATTTTTACGTGTTTTTCATATTCAAATAAGCCATATATATTTTTGATATATTAATGTCTGGATTCTCTTAACGACCTCGGGATCAGAGCCCCAGGCGAAATCACACAAAGACAAGAGCTTGGCTCCGGCCAGGAATCGAACCCTGGTCGGCAAGCTTATATAGACAGTGACTAACCCACTTGGCCACGAAGAAAGATAAAAGTCAATGACAATTCTACTGTACTTATACCTGTCGAATTCAGGTATTTTGTACTTAGAATTGAAATCAACCCATCTTCACCATCGTAGCTAATTAGTAGTTTGTTACTTGGCATTCAATTAATGATAAATTTTGCACATTTTTACGTGTTTTTCATATTCAAATAAGCCATATATATTTTTGATATATTAATGTCTGGATTCTCTTAACGACCTCGGGATCAGAGCCCCAGGCGAAATCACACAAAGACAAGAGCTTGGCTCCGGCCGGGAATCGAACCCTGGTCGGCAAGCTTATATAGACAGTGACTAACCCACTTGGCCACGAAGAAAGATAAAAGTCAATGACAATTCTACTGTACTTATAACTGTCGAATTCAGGTATTTTGTACTTAGAATTAAAATCAACCCATCTTCACCATCGTAGCTAATTGGTAGTTTGTTACTTGGCATTCAATTATGATAAATTTTGCACATTTTTACGTGTTTTTCATATTCAAATAAGCCATATATATTTTTGATATATTAATGTCTGGATTCTCTTAACGACCTCGGGATCAGAGCCCCAGGCGAAATCACACAAAGACACGAGCTTGGCTCCGGCCGGGAATCGAACCCTGGTCGGCAAGCTTATATAGACAGTAACTAACCCACTTGGCCACGAAGAAAGATAAAAGTCAATGACAATTCTACTGTACTTATACCTGTCGAATTCAGGCATTTTGTACTTAGAATTGAAATCAACCCATCTTCACCATCGTAGCTAATTGGTAGTTTGTTACTTGGCATTCAATTAATAATAAATTTTGCACATTTTTACGTGTTTTTCATATTCAAATAAGCCATATATATTTTTGATATATTAATGTCTGGATTCTCTTAACGACCTCGGGATCAGAGCCCCAGGCAAAATCACACAAAGACAAGAGCTTGGCTCCGGCTGGGAATCGAACCCTGGTCGGCAAGCTTATATAGACAGTGACTAACCCACTTGGCCACGAAGAAAGATAAAAGTCAATGGCAATTCTACTGTACTTATACCTGTCGAATTCAGGTATTTTGTACTTAGAATTGAAATCAACCCATCTTCACCATCGTAGCTAATTGGTAGTTTGTTACTTGGCATTCAATTAATGATAAATTTTGCACATTTTTACGTGTTTTTCATATTCAAATAAGCCATATATATTTTTGATATATTAATGTCTGGATTCTCTTAACGACCTCGGGATCAGAGCTCCAGGCGAAATCACACAAAGACAAGAGCTTGGCTCCGGCCGGGAATCGAACCCTGGTCGGCAAGCTTATATAGACAGTGACTAACCCACTTGGCCACGAAGAAAGATAAAAGTCAATGACAATTCTACTGTACTTATACCTGTCGAATTCAGGTATTTTGTACTTAGAATTGAAATCAACCCATCTTCACCATCGTAGCTAATTGGTAGTTTGTTACTTGGCATTCAATTAATGATAAATTTTGCACATTTTTACGTGTTTTTCATATTCAAATAAGCCATATATATTTTTGATATATTAATGTCTGGATTCTCTTAACGACCTCGGGATCAGAGCCCCAGGCGAAATCACACAAAGACAAGAGCTTGGCTCCGGCCGGGAATCGAACCCTGGTCGGCAAGCTTATATAGACAGTGACTAACCCACTTGGCCACGAAGAAAGATAAAAGTCAATGACAATTCTACTGTACTTATAACTGTCGAATTCAGGTATTTTGTACTTAGAATTGAAATCAACCCATCTTCACCATCGTAGCTAATTGGTAGTTTGTTACTTGGCATTCAATTATGATAAATTTTGCACATTTTTACGTGTTTTTCATATTCAAATAAGCCATATATATTTTTGATATATTAATGTCTGGATTCTCTTAACGACCTCGGGATCAGAGCCCCAGGCGAAATCACACAAAGACACGAGCTTGGCTCCGGCCGGGAATCGAACCCTGGTCGGCAAGCTTATATAGACAGTGACTAACCCACTTGGCCACGAAGAAAGATAAAAGTCAATGACAATTCTACTGTACTTATACCTGTCGAATTCAGGTATTTTGTACTTAGAATTGAAATCAACCCATCTTCACCATCGTAGCTAATTGGTAGTTTGTTACTTGGCATTCAATTAATGATAAATTTTGCACATTTTTACGTGTTTTTCATATTCAAATAAGCCATATATATTTTTGATATATTAATGTCTGGATTCTCTTAACGACCTCGGGATCAGAGCCCCAGGCGAAATCACACAAAGACAAGAGCTTGGCTCCGGCTGGGAATCGAACCCTGGTCGGCAAGCTTATATAGACAGTGACTAACCCACTTGGCCACGAAGAAAGATAAAAGTCAATGGCAATTCTACTGTACTTATACCTGTCAAATTCAGGTATTTTGTACTTAGAATTGAAATCAACCCATCTTCACCATCGTAGCTAATTGGTAGTTTGTTACTTGGCATTCAATTAATGATAAATTTTGCACATTTTTACGTGTTTTTCATATTCAAATAAGCCATATATATTTTTGATATATTAATGTCTGGATTCTCTTAACGACCTCGGGATCAGAGCTCCAGGCGAAATCACACAAAGACAAGAGCTTGGCTCCGGCCGGGAATCGAACCCTGGTCGGCAAGCTTATATAGACAGTGACTAACCCACTTGGCCACGAAGAAAGATAAAAGTCAATGACAATTCTACTGTACTTATACCTGTCGAATTCAGGTATTTTGTACTTAGAATTGAAATCAACCCATCTTCACCATCGTAGCTAATTGGTAGTTTGTTACTTGGCATTCAATTAATGATAAATTTTGCACATTTTTACGTGTTTTTCATATTCAAATAAGCCATATATATTTTTGATATATTAATGTCTGGATTCTCTTAACGACCTCGGGATCAGAGCCCCAGGCGAAATCACACAAAGACAAGAGCTTGGCTCCGGCCAGGAATCGAACCCTGGTCGGCAAGCTTATATAGACAGTGACTAACCCACTTGGCCACAAAGAAAGATGAAAGTCAATGACAATTCTACTGTACTTATACCAGACATTAATATATCAAAAATATATATGGCTTATTTGAATATGAAAAACACGTAAAAATGTGCAAAATTTTTCATTAATTGAATGCCAAGTAACAAACTACCAATTAGCTACGATGGTGAAGATGGGTTGATTTCAATTCTAAGTACAAAATACCTGAATTCGACAGGTATAAGTACAGTAGAATTGTCATTGACTTTTATCTTTCTTCGTGGCCAAGTAGGTTAGTTACTGTCTATATAAGCTTGCCGACTAGGGTTCGATTCCCAGCCGGAGCCAAGCTCTTGTCTTTGTGTGATTTCGCCTGGGGCTCTGATCCCGAGGTCGTTAAGAGAATCCAGACATTAATATATCAAAAATATATATGGCTTATTTGAATATGAAAAACACGTAAAAATGTGCAAAATTTATTATTAATTGAATGCCAAGTAACAAACTACCAATTAGCTACGATGTTTAAGATGGGTTGATTTCAATTCTAAGTACAAAATACCTGAATTCGACAGGTATAAGTACAGTAGAATTGTCATTGACTTTTATCTTTCTTCGTGGCCAAGTAGGTTAGTCACTGTCTATATAAGCTTGCCGACCAGGGTTCGATTCCCGGCCGGAGCCAAGCTCTTGTCTTTGTGTGATTTCGCCTGGGGCTCTGATCCCGAGGTCGTTAAGAGAATCCAGACATTAATATATCAAAAATATATATGGCTTATTTGAATATGAAAAACACGTAAAAATGTGCAAAATTTATCATTAATTGAATGCCAAGTAACAAACTACCAATTAGCTACGATGGTGAAGATGGGTTGATTTCAATTCTAAGTACAAAATACCTGAATTCGACAGTTATAAGTACAGTAGAATTGTCATTGACTTTAATCTTTCTTCGTGGCCAAGTGGGTTAGTCACTGTCTATATAAGCTTGCCGACCAGGGTTCGATTCCCGGCCGGAGCCAAGCTCTTATCTTTGTGTGATTTCGCCTGGGGCTCTGATCCCGAGGTCGTTAAGAGAATCCAGACATTAATATATCAAAAATATATATGGCTTATTTGA
>NC_090731.1:129535260-129547760 GCF_036898095.1 Palaemon carinicauda
GAAGACCATGGTGCAGAGGCTAAGAGCTGCTTACCGTAACTTAAAAGTTTCTTCTACCCTTACCAAGCGGAAAGTGGGCACTGAACAATTATAGCGCAGTAGTTAACCCCATGGGTGAAGAAGAATTGTTGAGAATTTTTTTTTTGATTTTTTCTGTTTTATATTCAGAGAATGCATATACGAGTAGTAAATTTGTTGCAGCCAACATTGTTATGGAACTAGAATTAAATAAAAAATCTTAAATAAGAAGTTAGATATTTATAATTGCCATCGATCATGGGAATTAGTTTTAAAATGAGCATCCAATAGATTTGAAAAATCATTATCGGTAATAATGAACAACATAACATCTTGGTTATTATTTGAAGTCTTTGAGCAATAATTCTCGCCAACTATCCATAGTAAAGCACATACAAAAGTCGATATAGACCACGCACATAAGTATTATACCTAATCTTATGTATAGAGTTTCCAAGTTTGCTTTAAGATCACCATATAGTCTCGTTTTTTTTTCTTTTTTTAGCTTTGTTTGTACTGTACATATTCACCTTTTTTTTTATTAGTTTCCCCTGCAATCGTAGATTCTCTATCCTGTTCATCTGCTTACTTCTGTAGGAACTTCATCACCTTAACATTTACATTGTTTACCTATTTTCTTATAGCTTTTACCATCACCTGACTTCTTTATTTTGTCTTCATAATAAGAATTTCTGCTTTCTCTACAAAGGGAAATGAGGTTGTTATCAATTTCGAAATCTGAGCAGTTCCAAATGTCTTGCCCTGAAATATATTTCCAGCGACAGAAAGAAGACATTCACTGTGTAATATTCCAGACTGGTTGGATCTCTTTTCATTTTACAGTATTTGCTACTTCCGAAAAAGAACTATTTTGTCTCAACATTTCATGAGTCAAGGGATAAGACAAATCACCTATAGGCAGGACTGAATCACCTTGTAGGGGACATTCTTTTTATTTTTAAATATGGGGAAAAATATCATTAAGTCAATAGAGTCCTTTCAATGACGTCACTGGGAATCGCCGGCGGCCATGCTGGAGGACATACAAAGCGAAAACATGGCGGCTGCTACAGCGAATATGGACAATGAGAGCGACTTTGTCAAACAATTGTCGGGTGATGATAAGCGTTTTTACAAGCAGAAACTCGATCTAATTGATGGCCTAGATCCATACCAGATGTAGAATTCATTCAGTCAAAATATTGGGGATTTTCCCAGTATTTCATACATTGATATGGTGAACTACTTGGTACTGTCGGCCAACCCAGAACATGAGTGGGCATACATTTCCATTGAATAATCTGCTTCCAGAATTCGTTGTTTTTCCCTTTAATGCTTTCAAGTCCAAAATTAGATAAACACTGGGCCAATGAAGAGTGTTTATAATTATAAAGCTAATATTGATCATTTAGCCTAACCTTGTGTATTATAATTTTTGATAGTCAAAATGTATGTAAAAGTTTTGCATTATAATGTCAAATCTTTATCAGTTCATGCCTAACCATTGTGTTTGTTTGGTTACAAATGCTATAATTTCTTATATACATATAAACACATGATGGACAAACTCTATTGTAATGCTCTTGGACGATCGTTTTGCCTCCTTGCAATTAAATGCGCAAGTTTAATGATTTTTTCGATGTTTCATATATAAGCTGAAGACCCCTTCAGGTTAAACCAGCTTTCAGATATTATTATTATTTTTAATCAATGTTTATTCATCACATAGGCCTGTATGTCTGCACAATTTAATACACAAATTAAAATAAATATAAATATACACTTGATTATATATAGGCATGAGCACCTTGACGAAATAGAGACCCAGGTAAGTAGCCTTTGTTAATATAGCCAATATGGGCACTTTTAATTTTTGTTTTGAAAATCTGAGATGCCCCTTTGATGTTTAGAAATTGAGATGCCCCCTCCCCCACACACACTACACACTGAACTGACGATGATACTTGTCAAGTCACCTATGCGATCGGATATAGCATGTTTACCCAGGAATAATGATACTTTTAGGGCCTAGCCGAGACTGACCCGATATGAAATGATCAGAACAAATACCTGCGTAGGGTAGTGAGGATTCATGTAGATCAGCCCGTGATATTCTGGTCAACCAAAAGTCACGTCTGCGCTTGGATAATTCTTCTGTATCTTTGTCCTGATTCTGAATACCTGCCGGTATGCAGTAGAAACTCTTGTCATCTCTTCGTCCTCGATTCCCACAGCCAGCAATAGCGCAAAAACTGGACATTGTGTGAATGTGAATGTGATGAAATGGCTAAATATTCAACAGTTCAACCATAGCTATTCACTGAACGCGTCTTTGTATGTCCTCCAAGATGGCGGACCGGAAGTTTGATGACGTGTATTGAAAGGACTCTATATACCAAAATTAGTGACCGAGCTTTTCAATCGCAGACTGAAGGATTTTAAAACTCAATTAGTGTGATTTTAATATCTTGGCTCGACAACCCTAGCATTCACTAAAAAGAAATAACTATTTGATTTACAGCATTTTGTGAACGTTGGTGATATTGCAGTTCAATTATGATTTGGCAAAAAGACATCAACACCAACATCCTTAGATTTTAGTTAACCAATCATAATAACCGTCATTGAAAATTGATTACGTACAGTCTTAATTGTGCCTTATAATATATACTGTGCCTTATTGTATATTTATCTCTTATACGAATGTAATCTTTGACAAAAACGGCTCGGCACTTTATCGAAACCTTAGGCCGGCCATACACTATCATGTACTGTACACCTGAACAGTTACGCCTGTCAGGTATACCTGATACCTGAGGAGCACACACACTCTTCATGCATACCTGTCAAGTTTGTCAGTTCGCCATGGATTCTTGAGAAGATGGGTTGTACTTTCTCTCCTTATTATTTGTAGTTTTTGAGAAATGTAAAAACAGACGGAAGAGACGCAAACAATGGTGTAAGGAATTGCTGCAAAGAGGAAATAAATTTACCCATATCAATCTTCTTAATGAAATGAGACATGAACCATCTGATTATAACAATTTTCTGCGCATAAATGAATCAGTGTACAACGAGTTGCTGTCACTTATATCTCCCTTGATTAAACGAACTCAACTGTAAAATAAATCAAAATTATAAAGCTGTAATCATAAAAATTTAAACTGTCCACACCAAATGATTGTTAATAACTGAGAGACCTGTTCAGACACACCTGATGAAACCGCCACACACACATCAAGTTTACTCGCCTGTCAGGCAGAACTGATCGAATTTTCATCAGTTGTCAGGTCGCCTGAGAGGCTAGAGGATGACCTAATCACTTGTGGCGGTTAGAAACTCTCAGTTTGTTAAAACTGAGCAAGGTCTGGCTGTTTATATTGTCATAAAGACTGTATGCTAGAAGGTTATATTATAAGTAATATTGTAAACTGGGAATTTATATTTTATTTATATTTTTTTTTTTTTTTTTGCATTTATGATTGTGTTTTTCGGTGTGTCATACAATAGCCTACATTGGAAGACCTCACTTTTGTATATATTTAGAACTAGACTTATGACTTCATGAGGAGAATAAGTTTGCTTACATTTCAGGGATTAATCTTGGATCGAATGAAAATTGTTAATTACAGGCCTTTACTACAGTATAATTGTTCATACATTACACTTACAGGCCTTTAGTACAGCATAATTGTTCATATATTACTTTTACAGGCCTTTACCACAGGGCATTTATGATTTTTAGTATGGAACAATTCCCTTCCCTGAGTAGAAGTAAGAATGTCGATAATGGTCATGTAAAGAGGAGTCAAGAGATTTTGTGAGCATGAAAATATATTGTGCTCTGAGTCTTTTATACACATGGCCGTTATATATTACAAAGCTCTAGGAAGATATACATGTTTAGCCATATTTCTTTTTCAAGTTAACATTTTCCCGGAAGTTAAGGACAATAAATCCACAAGTGTATCACATACAATTTATTATAAAAAAACTTATAACTATATACATATTGTCACATTTAAATATATGAAATTGTGTTCATTTTAATACATACATTGACTGATCCTAATTCATAGAGTTACCACGACGCAGCCTGGACTAATTCCCGCCAAAATCAATGACTGCAGGTAGGTTGCACTGTCCTGTTCGTAATGCCTCTTGTCATAATTGGCATGATTTAATCGATAAAATAGAAATCTTTGGGGGTATAATATAGGCATAAAGGAATGTTAGTATTAGTTTATTTGAAAAATGATCAAAATAAAGTAGATCTAACTGGTAGTTTGCACAAGTAAAATAGCAATAGACAAGTTCCTCCAATAACATTTATGACAAAAATTCAGAAGAAGAAAACGTTCGGTCGACAATGACTCCTGTGTTTGTTCGGGGCTCAAACTTGTATGCATCATTTTTTTAAAAACCAAATTCAACTATTTAAATGAAAATGTTCTATTTCAAAGGTTGGTATTTAATTTTCAGTGGAGTGTTTGAAAAGTATGACATCAGCTTGACAAGTCTCACATATTTTGGTTAGTTTATTGAGTATCGAGTACAGACGCAGTGGTTGGCTTTTTATTTTAAACACAAAATAGTCATAAACGTCGTGTTGGACACACACACACACACACACACACACACACACACACACACACACACACATATATATATATATATATATATATATATATATATATATATATATATATATATTTGTGTGTGTGTATGCATACACACACACACACACACACACACACACACATATATATATATATATATATATATATATATATATATATATATATATATATATATATATATATACATGCATACAGTATATGTATATATATATATATATGTATACATATATATATATATATATATATATATATATATATATATATATATATATATATATATATATATATATATATATATATATGTATATGTGTGTGTGTATGTGTGTGTGAGAGAGAGAGAGAGAGAGAGAGAGAGAGAGAGAGAGAGAGAGAGAGAGAGAGAGAGAGAGAGAGAGAGAGAGAGATTGTATCACATCAGAGGTTAGAGAGCTTTTCAATGAATGTATACTTAGGCCTAAGGCTGACAGTAGATGCACCTGGAGTTCCTTCTCAGGAAACAGCAGATGATGGAATCTAAGAAATAATTTCATCAGGATTGGAATAATGCCCATGATCAATGTGATGCACTATCAGAGTTCAGGCTTATACTATCTAAATTCACATTAGACAAATCATATGGGAAACCTTCAGTAAAAAATCCGATTTTCTTGTAATATTTCCGCTATTCAAATCAGGTTGCCTCTGCGTAAGATAATAGTGGTTGCAAATGTGTTTGAGTATATACTGTATATAGACATAAACATGCATGCACCCATGTATGTATACACACATATATATACAATATATACATATATATATATATATATATATATATATATATATATATATATATATATATACTATATATATACACACACACACACACATATATATATATAAATATATACTATATATAAATATATATATATATATATATATATATATATATATATATATATATATATATATATATATATATATATATATATAAACCATGGTGCGCAACAATACAATAATAATCATCTTAATATAGTATTGATACTTTCCAAAGACAATTCACAAGATTGAAAAAAAAAATATTACACTAGCGATCGACGAGCCTCCAATAGAATTCGCATTACAGTCAAATTTATAATGAATTTTATTTACAGATATGAACGATGACATAAAGCGAACATACTTCTGAATCATATTTACACGTTATATGGGGCGAACTGGCAATCTTTCCATATCATAAGCAGAAGTTAAAGAAACTAACCTTGGTTAGATTTGATGAGATAATCTAATCAGTTCCTTTAATTTGTGCATTGGTAACTAGGTTTAATGTAGGCTACATGGTAACATATTATAAAATGATAAAACATTCCATTGATGTAGAAATATTATAATGCCTCCGTTGTTCATTTTGCCGAGTGATCCGAGATCGTCTACATTAGAAATTCAGGAACATTATCTTTGAGACAATAAATTTCCCGTGTATTTTCAATACCAACTTATTATTATCAGCACCCATATAATATATATATAGAAAAGAGCTTTACGCTCGTATACACATCACGATACTTTCTTATACTGTAATATCACAACTCATTTAGTTTTGTGTCGGTGTCATAAAAGATTTACGGTTATGATTAGATATTATGGAAACATCAATGAATTTATGAATAAGGTTGGTGATTTTCTGACGGAGTTGTAGTATCTTTTTTTTGGTTTATAAGATTCTTGTCTTTGCATTCGGTCTATTTTGGGTTCCATTCATCTTCACTCTTATCTATTTTTTCTGGTCGTGACGATAAACGTACATTGTCTCTGTTTTAATGGTACTCATTTATAACCTAATTATGGTAGTTAAGCGTATCTTTGGATTTCTCCTCAAACTCATGCACAATAATATGACTAATAGCACGATCGGTGCCGTTCTCAACAACTCATTCTCTTGAAGCGTCTCAGTTGGTGTGGTGCCGTGCCAGGTTGGGGTGTTTCTGATTGAACTCCTCCCATCGGGAATCCACCAAGTTTGCGTGGACGTAGGGCACACTATGATCTGGAAAGACATGAAAAAAGTTTCAGTACATGTTCCTTTGTAGATAATATTTATTATTAGTAATATTGTGTCCGTGGTTTTTCGTTGTCAGTGATGTTTTCTTCAAGGAGATTGCACACACATTTCCATCACCAAACTATATCTGTTCATTCTTACCAATTTATCAAACTATATGAATCTGAATAATTTTCCTTTCACACAATTTATGCAAAGTTAAAAAGATGTTAATAATGTTTTACCATCTCTGCTAGTTTTGGGTGTTTTAACATTCTTGACGGTTATTTATCTAGAACACGTAAATAATAATAATAATAATAATAATAATAATAATAATAATAATAATAATAATAATAATAATAATAATAATAATTACCATTGGCAGGCATGCAGAAAGTACAGGATCTGGCGCAGGTTTTTCTCATGTAGGCGTAGTTCCGCTGACATTCTCTGCTGTTAGCCCAAGCTGCGCACTGATCGTGGTTGTCTTTACAGTTGTCATCTGCAATAATTGGAAGCATGATTGATAAACTCAATTTCCATTGTCAAGACATAACACCACTTCTAAATTTCTATTGTTAAAGGGAGAATACTCTTTCACAACTGCTTTGGTATCATCAATATCAATTTTTTTTGCCTCGACTACTACTGTATCTCTAAACAAACACTCATGTGATTTAGGTTGAATAAATCTTCCTCTGTAGAACCATTTTTTTTTTTTTTTTGTGAAATCATACTGTACTTTTCTTAACGTTGTCTCTGCCCCTATCTTGAATTTCCACCATGAAAGCATCTCTGAAAGTGAAATCAAGTAAAGTAACAGGTTCTACCTCACCCAATTACTCCTCCTCACCCATTCTCACAACGTGCCCACACCATCTCAAGAGTCAGATTTGATTCCCTTATTGTTAGCAACCTTCATCATGCCAGCATTTCTAATTTCTACATTTGAAAACGTCTCACGCAGAGAGATCACCTAAACTTTGATATAACATCCTCATTTCTGTTCACCCTAACATCATTACCCTAAATCAGTTGGGACTCAGAAAAATGGAAAATTTCTGAAATTTGTTTAATGATAAATGAAATAGGAGCCCACGAGGCAGAAAACAACATCGCCACCACCACCACCAACAACAACAATAATAATAATAATAATAATAATCATGTAAAGTTTTTGTTAACTTGTTTGGAATTATAATGATAAATTTAAAATATTATTGTTCAACCAAGCTTTCACCTAAAGTTACTGCTTACAGTGTGGCCCGGGTGGCGAATTGTTGACAGTATTGATTATGTTTATGTTTTTTTCAGGGTCCTTTTATATTTCATTAGTTTCATTTGTTCCATGCCCATCTAATTGTTCAACTTCTTAAACGTTACCTTCATCCAACTTTCAACCCTATTTTAGGAACAACATTGTTCTTGTGGTAGATTAAGCCAGCACAGGTTCTCGCTCCTGGAGAAACCTAAGATATTTGAGAACAAATCTGTCGGACCAACCCCATAGGAGAGAGAGAGAGAGAGAGAGAGAGAGAGAGAGAGAGAGAGAGAGAGAGAGAGAGAGAGAGAGAGAGAGAGAGAGAGAGAGAAGGGGGGGGGGGCGGTCTAAAAATGTGACTACAGTCTTGGTTATGCATACTTTAAAGTAATAATCAGCCTTCCCCATACGGACCTTGAACGAATCTAACGCTCATAAAATCTATCTGGGAATGGTTAAGTTAAGCGTAACGTAATGAGATACTGAATGCGTGCTTGCTCACGACTAACACTACATTCTGATAGTTTCTCGACATATTAATCAAGTTTGTCATTGACCCTTGCGCCAGTTTTCTCTGCTAAGGAGCTCACATTCATGACAAGGGGAGGGAGGTGAGGTGGCGTGGTTCTCAAGGGAGAGGAAGGGAGCAGAGGGGGAAAAACGACAGTTTCCTTCCTCAAGGGAAAGTGATTTATAGTCTCAGGGTTATGACTCGAGGGTGGGGCGTTGGGGAATAAGGGGAAGAAGAAGAAAACTGATTTCCGGATGGGAAGTATTGAGAAGGAAAACTAATTAAGGAATTCGTGATGAATGGGAAGAAGCCCGTTGAGAGAGAGAGAGAGAGAGAGAGAGAGAGAGAGAGAGAGAGAGAGAGAGAGAGAGAGAGAGAGACGTGGTATGTATACGTGAAGGAAAAATACCTATCCCAGTTTTCATTTGATAGCTCTTCGATTAATCTCGACCAGTACACGAGTTTTGATATTACATTTAGCTGCCATTCTTGGGCATCGTATTGAGTGGACAGCCTGTAGATTATCATGTAAGTAACTGTTGTCCAAATTAATATTATTTTGTACTTTTGAAAAGATGGGTGAATATGCATTTACTTGAAAAATATAAGCGATAGTATATCTTCCTATTGTATCGTAAAAATACTCATACGATTTATAATAGATAAGATCATTGTCCTATGTGGACCTCTTTACCTAAATTTTTGACACCATGCCTAGAAGAAGATTTTTTTTTAGAATTTAGAGTGAGAACGTAAGCTAGTTAAAGTTCAATGAATAATAGAAAGCAATAATGATGGGAATAACATGAAGAGACAAAAAAAAAAAAGAAAAAGAACAACATGGATACTAGAGCAAACTAAAGTAGAACAACAACATGTAAGAAAAAGAACTGAAGATGGCGGGACATATAATGAGAATGACAGATTATAGATGGGGAATAAGAATAAAAGAATGGGTCTCTAGAGATTGCAGAAGAAGCAGGGGAAGGAAGAGAGGATGATGAATTGATGAGCTAAGAAGATTTGCGGGTATAAATTGGCATAGAAAGACCATAAACAGATGCAAGTTGAAGGACATTTCTAAGGCTTTTGTCCTGCAGTGGACTAGCAATGGATGATGAATATATGTATACACACACACATATATATATATATATATATATATATATATATATATATATATATATATATATATATATATATATATATATATATATATATATATATATATATATACGTACTACAGATATAATCTTGCTTAGCATGAAGATAACTTACTATATGGTAGTCCACATAAGGAAAAGTGAAAGATGTACACAGTATATGTAGAAATGCTCAACAGTTTTGTCCGCCACTGGATCTAGCGCGCTTTCCATAATGAACGCTTTAAGAAGAGATCTAGTGGCGGACGAAACTGTTGAGCATTTCTGCATATACAGTATACATCTTTCAATTTTCCTTATGTGTACTACCATACAAAATATAATATATATATATGTATATATATATATGTATATATATATATATATATATATATATATATATATATATATATATATATATATATATGAGTGTATATATATATATATATATATATATATATATATATATATATATATATATTTATATATATGTATATATATATATGTGTGTATATATATATATATATATATATATATATATATATATATATATATATATATATATATATATATATATATACACACATATGTGTGTATCATCCTGTTCTGCTTCCGACCAGTAATCATCCGTTTACATAGGCCAATTCGGCTATTTATTTCGATATTCTGGTAACAGCAAAACGATACACAGCTTTTAAATAAATGTAGTAAGAAATCAATCGAGGAATATCAGTAGTTGCCAACAATTTCTTATCCTAGAAAAATAAGTTTCATATGTGAAGCAAACATTCTTGAATCTAAACAAAAACTATCCAATACGGATGTTTCATGTGAAATAATAATAGATGTAGCTGATTTTTAAATCCACAAAAAGATTCTTATTTGTTCTCTAAAACTTGAAAAAATTAAAAAATATTTGTGGTCCAATATATGGTTGCATAATGTCAATTGGTAAATATACGTATCTAATTTTCTATTGTTCTTCTCTTAAAATGAAATCTAATGGTCGTAACAAATCACTTCAGCTAACGATAGATCGTTCTTTTGATATCCCAATCTATGCAACAAAGTTTCAATGAGAAGGTCATAAGGAACACAATTGTGCGGGAAAAATAATAGTTCAATTTGCCCAACCGACCATCCCCAACAGAAGGTGTTGAACTAATGAGAAGTCATTACTTTCATCAAGGCCATCTCTCTCTCTCTCTCTCTCTCTCTCTCTCTCTCTCTCTCTCTCTCGTTGACATAATACGTCTCTTGTTGAACAACCCGGCGCCTCGTGGTAAATAAGGAAGAGATTCGGATACTTTTACTTGACTCCTCAAAGCGGCTCTTGGTAAATACGGAACTGGTCCTACCATGACAATGTTAAAATCAGGTAAATAAGGAAGAGTAAACAACTTCGATTTATCCTGACGTATTACGAAGTCTGTTTTAGATGGGATGTTTAACTACCTGGTTCCTAGTGTTTGTGTGAGTCTGCATTCCATTGGTAAGTCTTCTTTTTATTTATTAAAAGGGAGATTAATCAGCTCGATGAGTCATGCTTGACTATTACAGAATATTAAAGATAATTAATACTTAGATATATATATATATATATATATATATATATATATATATATATATATATATATATATATATATATATATATATATATATATATATATATATATATATTGAATATAATAAAAACAAATTTTGAGATAAAATTCTGTGATAGTAATCTTATCTACAAAACCTGTTTCTTAAAAAAAAATGTTAAAACCCTAAAAACAGAGAAACTCTAGCAGTCTTACTTGAGATTATAAGGCGACGATGTTTTGCAATTGATATTAACTTCATGATTATTATAATTCTTGAATAGAAATGCTAGTCGGTTAAAGGGGGAATGAGATGGTGCCTGAGTTTTTTTTTTTCTTTTTTTTTCATAATCTCCGGACTATTTATGAGAATGAATATCGTTTTGAAGAGCAATCGGGGCTCTGTTATGATTATTGAAATTGTAAAGTCGTTAGATAAAGTACCAGGGAAAATTGTGTTGCGATATTAGTAAATAAGAAGTTGACTAGCTGGCGTGGCTGGTTAAAATGCTATATAAAATGTGAGGCATGCAGTTAATGCTAATAATCAGGCGTTCTCCATCACGAGGCTCAATACTACACAATATTCTAGAGGTTTTATTCTAGCAGTGACCAAGTTGTGGAATGATCTTCCTTATCGGGTAGTTGAATGAGTAGAACTTCAACAGTTCAAACTTGCAGCAATGTTTTAATGTTGAACAGGCTGACATAAGTCTTTCTCTAGTTTATATATGAAATATCTGTTTGATGTTGTTAATGTTTTTAGAATAGTTTATTAATTGTTAATTATTTCTGATATCGTTTATTTATTTCTTTATTACCTTTCCTCACTGGGCTATTTTTCCTGTTGAAGCCCATTTGGCTTATAGCACCTAGCTTTTCAAACTAGGGTTGTAGCTTAGCTGATAATAATAATAATAATAATAATAATAATAATAATAATAATAATAATAATAATAATAATAATAATAATAATAATAAAAGCTTAAGGCGAAACAGAAATGTTTCAAATTACATTTAGTTTACTACAGTGATCGGTAATGTAACCATTTCCTCTTTATGCTGGCTATAAATATACTAGATTAGGAATGAATAACAGTAGGAATTGCAATATGCAAATGGTCTAGAGCTTCCAGTTGAAACTGAGGATGTAGTCGTCGAGAAGGGTAAAGAGAATGGAGTGGTGTGAAGATTAACGTCGATAAAACTGGGGTTAAATAACCCATTGGAAACCTCTCTGATTTGCAATCTTATGAAAGAAATAGTTTAAGATACATTGGAGTAACCGACCCGTTTGTTTAGAGATACTGGCGTGAATGAATAA
>NC_090731.1:129552760-129557760 GCF_036898095.1 Palaemon carinicauda
CGCGACCGGAAAAGTAAGACAAGGAGTAGCACTCATTTATAGCTGTTTAAAAGTTTTTAGGAAGAACGTTGAAGCTTAGATGACTCATTTTTGTCTAATCAATTGCTGAATACCAATGATTTCACTGTTTCTGTTGGGTGGAGTAGTAGTATTATAGCAATGCTGAATTACTATCAGCTCATTGACTCTATTCACCTAGTGAGCGATCGAAGTTGATCTTTTAAAAAAGATCCGATGTATTAATGGCGTGTCTGGAACATTATTATGAAGAAGAATGGATGGATGATTGTAAATTGTCCAGCTTCACAATTGAAGCGGCCACTGACGCCGAAAAAGAAGACTGGAATAGCTGGACTTAAGAGTAGATCTTGTTTAAGTTACCTGTACTGTACTAATGTGCCAGGGAACACACTCAGGTTTGCAGTTATCGTTGTGGCAGGTACAGTATTAAATTCTATCTGCAAAACTGGTCCTGGGTGAATGGTCTTAAGAATGGTCGAGGAGTCGTATCAGGTTCAACAAATATGTGCACAAAATTCACAGAGGTCACCCACCACCCGGACGGTGAATTTGTGAAACACAGTACGTACTTGAAATAGGCTTCAACGACTCATGATGCTCATAACTTTCTTTTCTCTCTCTCTTTTTTTTATACTTTCAGTAGCAATTTCCAATATGATTTTTTCTCATATGTTTGGGTGACTACAGTATTTAATTTAATAATTTTCATTATTAGTTTATTGATTGTAAATTGCTACTTAGTAAACACTTTTTGAAAACATAGACCTAAATAAGTTCCCTTTCGCAAAAATTGTAGGCTAAATCGACAAATTTCATAGTGTTACTGATCACAGACCCAATAGTTCCAGGTAGATAATATCAAGGTCTATAGAATATATGTATTGTTTAGACCTTGGATAATATCATAACACCTGGGTTCTTATTAGACTCATATCTCGCCATCAGTCACATGATAATCTAACACAATCTTGTTAGCATTTCCACGTGGGCAGATGAAGATGAATAAATACTTTTCTTAAAAAAAAAGGTTAAGGATATTAGAGTTTCCCTTTCATGTAAGGGCTGAAAGCCAGATGCTACATAAATGAATGAATGAGAAATGAAAAAGGCCAAGTGATAGTAAACAATATAATTCACTCGTGAAAAACAGTAAAATGATTCCTAGTCGCAAGCAGTTGCAAAATGCGTGCCGTTTCGTCCCCTAAAGATGACTTGACTAATAAAACGTCAAACATTAATAGAAAAAAAAAATCTCGTTTTACCCGGGGTTTTACCAGTGCCCAAATCCCACTGTAGGTCTGGGTCATTAACCGACTTGGGAGATGGTGGTGGGTAACTATGCAAGAGGCGAGCTCTCTCTCTCTCTCTCTCTCTCTCTCTCTCTCTCTCTCTCTCTCTCTCTCTCTCTCTCTCTCCTGAATTCTTTCATTGGACTTTCTCTGTTATCTCATTGCTATCTGTGCATTACCTTTTCGTTGATTTAGTTGCTTTCTTTGGTATATGCTGTATTTTATGCTTCTATTCTACATATTTTATTGTCCTTTGACGAAGCTCACAAAATATCTTAACGACCGGAGGGATTGTTCCATATGAATCTGTGTATAATAATAATAATAATAATAATAATAATAATAATAATAATAATAATAATAATAATAATAATAATAATAATAATAATAATAATAATAATTTTGCAGTATCGTTTACCTGCTCATGAAAATAGAATAAGTTTAGTTGTGGTGAATCTAACATTTTGTTTATCTCTAAAAACAGTTCATGGGGTCAAATCTCGAGACGTTTAGGGAGTGTCAAGGGCATGTGACGGGAGGCACCAAGGTGAATACAAAAAAGAAAAAAAAAGAATAGCAGGGGAAAGACAGAAAGGAAAGACTGGAGACTGGGAAATCCCGGAAGTGTTACTGGGTAAATAGTGTTAGACAAAACAAACAAACCTGACGGATGAACATGGAATTCTAAACACAAACATGTGAGCAAAATCGAAGAAATCTAAGCACAAGTATCGTGAAAATAAACATAAACTTTGAAACATTTACATTTATTTGAAAAAAAAATGTTTTATGCCCCCATAAACTAATGTTTTATAGACTTCCCTGAGATACGAGTAGGACTGAATAAAAAGAAAGGAGAGAAGAGATGATGTGGAGGAGAAAAGGATAGACGAGGAATGGGGAAGGACGAAAAGGAGAGAGAGATGCCTTTTGGTCAGATTGGTTTTCCCGAAGGTAAAAGCAGGTTTCGGCAGTCTAAACTGGACCTGGCCAGAAATTTTTTTACTTCTTCATCTTTCTTTCTGGTTTTGTTTTTACACAATGGATCCTCCCAACGAAGAAAGGAAGGATTATTAGGACACCGTAGTGACCCTACCTGCAGTTCAACAATTAGGTCAACAGCTCAGCCATCCTGATTTGATAAGGCTTTGATGACCGTTATTTCTATAATGTTGCTTTGTGCACATCTATTCCCCAATGGGAGTGAATAATTTGTGTATATATAGTGGAATGCATAATTATATTTCTTATTTTTATTGTGAAGATAGTTAAAATTTGGTAACTGTTATAGCAAAAAACGCAATTTTATTCATTTTATTTTCTTTATTAAAAAAAGATATTCTTATGATTTAAGCCGAATAATTTCTCCCTCTGGTATTTCTATTTCCCTAGACTGCCAGACATCCTATGGCTCTCTTCAATTTAAGAATGAAGTTTCAATCCAAGTTTCTTATTTGTTTATTGATGGGTAAGAACATTTACTACCCTTTCTGTTGGCCTTGCAGGTCTCTACGAAAAGCATGACCGTGGCGAAGTCATGCGTCGTAAAAGTATTCTCCGTACTACCCAACACATTCTATCATTCCTTCGAATAATTACATTATACTTGAAATGCAACAGAATACGAATTACATTCATGCAGCTCATTCATGATCTAAGATTAATATAATGATATCATCTGTTTGAATATCGAATATTAGTCACAAAGGCAATTGATTGATTGATTTGAGGTTTTCTGGCATCCTGCCAAAGCAAAGTCATTCAAAAAGAAGGCAATCGTGCTTACCCCATACAAAAATGGAAAAAAGCACGTTAATAGAAGTCACGTGTTACTCAGTACCTCACTCAGACCAGCAAACAGTTAATTAGTCATTTAGACTAACTGTAAAGTTCATCCTACGCCTTATGACGTTCCAAAGACGTGTTAATCTTAATCAGAATAATTATTTTGTAATCGGAGTTTATTTATTTTTGGTAGAATGTGTAATAAAAACATCTTATAAGGGATTGTCTTTATCTATTTTGAAGAAAATATGACGTGGTTCCCTTGAAAAAAATCTTCAGCTTCGTCCTCGGTAGCTAAAGCGTTTGAATCTAATTTCAACGAAATTTGGGATCGCATAACTATTTGGAACTCCCTCCAGGTGTTACATTCCATTCCTCTGATTAGCTATAACTTCCTCAGCTGCGATTGTTGTTGCCTTTGTTTATATAGTTTCACACACATATCTAACATTGTAACCAAAACAGTCTATTATTTCTCTGAATAATTTACATCATACTTGAAATGTAGCAAATATGAATTACAGTCACATAATGTAGTTCCTTCACTATATAAGGTCGATAATATAATAATATCTATTTGATTATTGAATACCACACTCAAACCAGCAAACAATTAATCTGTCATTTAGACAGACTTTTAAGTTCATCCTACTTCTTATGATGTCACAAAGATGTATTTTTCTTGAAAATAATTATTTGGTTAAAAAAATGTTCCCTCATAAAAGACATTTTATTAAAACGTCTTAATAGGGACATTCTCAATATCTTTAGAAAGAAATTAGATCTTCAATTCCCTTAAAAAAATATTCAGGTCCGTCCCCCATAGATAGAGCGTTTGAAAGCAATTTTATAGAAATTCAGGCAAATTTTCTCGAACAGCAACTCCCAAGTCTTCGGAACTCTCTCTTGGCGGGATGTTCCAGTCCTCTGATTGGCTGTAACTTCTCAGCCGTAATTGGTTGTTACATTTGACTACAAATTCACACACACATCTAAAAATTAATTAGTTCTTCGAAAATGACCTATTTGTTTAGCTTTTACATTTGAACAAGATCCATTAGCTATTTTAGTACTAAATTAATATTTTGTGTTTGTTTTCATGAGAAAATGGAATTCCAAAATCTTAATTTATCTACAATAGGTATACCCAATTAAATTCATTCATAAAATACGAGATTACATGACGTCACATACTACCCACCAATCCAAACAGAGGATGAATCAGCCAATGAGACACCAGATATTTCCAGCTAAGGAAACGCATAAGGTGAGAGAGTTCTTTATATATGGGCTGTTGTTGACAAACGAGCTCAATTCCCACAAGATATTTTGTTCTTTTGTATTGAGTTTGTTTTCCGTAAAATTTGCAATTTTCAAGTCGCAATTTATCTAAAATATGTATACTGTTGGTACTTAACCCTATAACGACGTATTTCTTAATAAGAATAATGATTTGGTAATGATCTGCTCAATTACATTATATTTGAAATGTAACAGAATAGGAACTAATGACATGAAGTTCTTCCACTATTTAATTCGTTATGGTAATAGTTTCTATCACGTGTTACTCAATACCTCACCCAAACCAAGCAATACATTTATACGAGCTGCAAAATTCCTCCTACTCTTTATGACGTCACAGGGACGTATTTTCTCTATATAGATGATTGGTGATCAGAGGTTATCCCTCTAATGAAATGTTATAAATATTTCTTATAAGAGACTGTTTTCATATATTTTGAAGACAGTATATCTCTAATTTGTTTGTTAGTCAAACAATCAATCCATAGACGGAAGTGTTATAATGGACGTCATCGCGGCCGATTCACTTAAACAAACAGACCTTTCTTTCATAAGAAGAAGAAGAGGCGTGAAGGACGCCTGGCGACTGGGGTCTCATGTGGC
>NC_090731.1:129562760-129575260 GCF_036898095.1 Palaemon carinicauda
TAAGCCAAGTTATAAACATAGAAGAGCAAGCACAATGCTATAAGCACTAGGACTCCATACGGAAAAGGATACCTAAATAAAGAATAAATTATAAATGGGAAATAATAGTGATCTAGATATGAACATACATATACAGTATACAAGGAGATGATTTAAAAATGAAAGTCAATGATAAAGACTAAAAAAAGATATGGAAAAGCCAACTTGTTGATAAACCACGAGGCATCCTTGGCCTTTTTATGTATCCCGTTTAACACACGGTAAAAAAAATGAAGAGAAATTTGACAGCAATGTGCTTTAAGTATATACCCGCTAGCCAGAGAACTCTAATTCAAGACAAGTCGAAGGCCATATTACAGAGGCTGTGAAATGATCCAAGACTAGAGAACTTTGATTTAAATTCAGAGCAGTGATGTCTGAGGTATGGGAAAGAGGAGAATGTGTAAAGAATATGCCAGACTTTTTAGTGTATTTTTAGGCAAAGAAAAGAGCCGTACTTAAAGAAGGATTCAACGTCAAACAGTCTGACTATTCCTTAAAGGATCTTATGACTGGTTGCAATAGCACTGCGGGTGGTCACAGTGCCTTGACAAACGTACTACTTTTCTTGATATTTAGAGGCATATGAATTATCGATACTTTTTTATGATATGCTGTATACAATTTGGGAGAATTAGAAACTTCAAGAAATTTACGCAGCTTCTTTGTTTGTTTGTTTGTTTGTTTGAGAGAGAGAGAGAGAGAGAGAGAGAGAGAGAGAGAGAGAGAGAGAGAGAGAGAGAGAGAGAGAGAGAGAGAGAGAGAGAGAGTAAATATTGCGGAGGCAATTTTTAATTTAAAATTTTGTCTTATTTCGGAACTAATGAGACCGTGCTATACAGAGAGCCTTTAGACCTTGTGATTGCCTAAGGGGGAGAAATTATAATTTTTATTATATTAGAGAAATTTTCACATCGACGATCGTGATTAAAGGCAAGAGACGTGTTGGACGAGATTCGATTTCTAACTAGTTCGGGTCCATTTCTGCCTTGAATGAAATAGATTTCCTTCCTGAAGCAGATGTTCTTTCTTTCATGAAATGTCCTCCTTTTTATATATATCAGTTTTTGTTGTCACTCTAGACTATGTAAGTGTGTTTTTGCACATGATCCCGAGGGTTTAACCTTTCCTGAATATTCCGGAACGCATTAAAACAAGTTAAGTGACCGCACACAGATTTTAAAACGTCATTTTAGAAAGTGATTTATTGTTTTACTTAAACTTGACTGAATTGTCAAGGCCTCGTGTTACCCTTGATCTTATTTCTTCAAACACCTAATTGAAAAATAAGTTATTTTTAGGAATATTTTTCCTTGTGTGTTTCTTTTTATTTGACTAATCTCTTGAAAAACTTTCCAGAGTTTTTTGAGGGCATCTCTTTAGAAAACAAAATTCAAGGAGAGAGAGAGAGAGAGAGAGAGAGAGAGAGAGAGAGAGAGAGAGAGAGAGAGAGAGAGACTCTCTCTCTTTCTCTCTGTCTCTCTCTCTCACACACACACACAAATCTTTATCCCATATTTGGTACCTCATCTACGTTATGCTTCATTTAAAGTGCTTAACTGTACAAATCTTGTTCGCGTTAGATTATTCATCTCTTCCACAAGAAGGTTAAATGTTGCTTTGATTCTGGTTTATCCTTGTTGTTGTTTGTAAGTTTCTTAGTCCGCGAGAACAAGTAGAGTTCTCCTGAGATATTCCTAAGAAATTACGTAACACCACCAGAAAAAGAAAAATAAATAAAAAAAAAAAACAGTTAGACTATTATACTATATTATACTATTATCAATCTCAGTGTTGTCGGGTGTATGGTGGCAGAGGAGAATGTGGAAAGAATAGGCCAGACTATTCAGGGTTTATGTAGGCAAAGGAAAAATGAGCCGTAACCAGAGAGAGTGATCCAATGTACTACTGTCTGGCCAGTTAAAAGACCCAATAACTCTCTGTAGGCTATATGTATATGCATATTATGGAATCATATACTTGATGAACATTTGTCAGTGATTATTTCCTTTTTCTTAAAGAGATCCCTACTGTTATAATAATAATAATAATAATAATAATAATAATAATAATAATAATAATAATAATAATAAAAATTTGCAAAATGTGTAATTTTTCCTGTAGATATTTGCCAAAGGAGTACAGTAAGTAACTTCGAGTAATTTCCTTGACATATAAATATATTTCCGCACGTCCTCCATTAAATGTTGAAAGAAAGAAAAGCGTTATTGGAAATTAATGGTCAAATTCAAACTAGAAAAACGAGAATATCTCGTATTACGTGGACGCATCGTCGTTCACTAAGGCAATCCGTGACGTCACCCGATGACCCTAAGGGTTATGGAGCCTGGCATTATTTCATTTTCTTTCTGTTAGTGAATTACACCCGTCCGACGGGTTCTATTCTTTCTCCTTTTGTCTTGCCCCATCTCCACCTTCTATTTGTTTTCATTCCGCATACTTTGTCATTCTTTGTTTTCCTCTGAACTTATTCTTTGTTTGTTAATTGATGAGTTGCTTCAAGAGGTTGGAAGTGCTAAGAATATGCTGTGACCAGATTAGATCATAAACTTTAAACTGCATCGTTTTCTTACATGCTAGATTATGTTTACATATAACTGTCATCTACTGTACAGCTCTGTTTTGGTGCTCTCTCTCTCTCTCTCTCTCTCTCTCTCTCTCTCTCTCCACCTGGTCAACCTTGGGTCTTCGTGGTAATGAGGGAGAACAACGGTCTTTTCTCGTATCAAGCAAAAGCAGGAAGCAGTTATCGTGGCTCGAAATTCCTCTCTCTATTTATTTTCTTCTTGTTCTCCCTCCTCTTCATCTTCGCTCTGCGAGGGAGAGATACCTGTTGCCTGGCCTCGTTTCGATATTATGCAATGAATAGCCGAGCTTCGATGCATTCTTTGCTGGATATTTTATATTTATTTATTTTTTTCTATCACTCTCCTTCTCCTGCTTTTACACGTGAACGCAAATAAGTACATACACAAACACACACACACACACACACACACATATATATATATATATATATATATATATATATATATATATATATATATGTATATGAATGTATGTGCATATATATATATATATATATATATATATATATATATATATATATATGAATGTATATATATATATATATATATATGTGTGTGTGTGTGTGTGTGTGTGTATGTGTATATGATCATCACCAGCTGCAACTAGTCCATTGCAGGACAAAAGCCCCAGATATGTCCTTGCTCCCCCGTCTTGTCTTTCTATGCCAGTCTACACCCGCAAATTTTCTTAGCTCGTAAATCAGTCGTTATCTCTTCCTTCCCCTGCTTCTTTTGCAATCTCTAGGGACCCATTCTGTTATTCTTAATGTCCATCTATTATCTGCCATTCTCATTATATGTCCTGACCACGTTCATCTCTTTTTCTCATATTGTCAAGATTATTCTCTACTTTAGTTGCTCTCGTATCCATGTTGCTTTCTATGTCACTTATTGTTATTCCCATCATTATTCTATCCATTGCTTTGCTGATGATATTATACTGTGTAGCGCTAGGCGAGAGGTAGTAGAAGAGAGACTGGAGGAGTGGAGAAGAGAAATGGAACATAGGGGATTGAAGATCAGCAGGAAAAAGACAGAGTATTTGAGATTGAAAAATGGCGAGAATGGGGAAGTTAGTTTACAAGGAGAGAGATTGAAAAGCTTTGAAAATTACAGGCATTTAGGATCAACAGTTGCAGAGGATGGTGATCTGGGGCCAGAAATAAACCACAGAATACAAGCAGGATGGAAGAATTGGAAAAAAGTGCGTGGAGTACTATGCGACATGAGAATAGGGGTTAAGTTGAAAGGTAAAGTACACAGGACAGTTGTGAGACCGGCAATGATGTATGAAGTGGAGACGTGGGCAATAAAGAAGACAGAAGAGAAGAAGATGGATTTGGCAGAGATGAGAATGTTGAGATGGATGTGTGGAGTGACAGGAAGAGATAAGATACGGAATGAAGTAATTAGGGGTACCATAAGAGTTAGAAAACTATCAGATAAGATCCAAGAAAGTAGACTGAGATGGTACGGTCATGTGATGAGAAGAGATGAACAGCATATTGGGTGGAGAGTGATGGAAATGGAGGTACAGGGAACGAGAAGGGGAGGGAGACCAAAGCGAATGTGGGTGGACTGTATCAAAGATGACCTTCGATCAAAGGGATTAACCGGTGATGAGGTGTGGAACAGAGGTAGATGGAGAAAGCTGACCAGAAACATCGAAGTGGGAAAAGATTTAGACAAAGAAGAAGAAGAAAAAGAAGAAGAAGATTCTTTCCATTGCTCTTTGAGTTGTAACAAGCTTATGTTCTAAGGCTTTAGTAAGGATCCAAGATTCTGATCCATAAGTTAATACTGGTAGGACCATCTAATTGAATGCTTCTCTTTTGAGAGAAAGTGGCATTTTACATTTCATACTCTCATTTTGTTTACCAAAAGCTCTCCATCCCAGGAACTTTGTTTTCTTACTTCGGAGCTGAAAGTTTCCTGCCGTCTTTAATAAGCACGCACGGTAATTCATGTCGATTTGAGACCCAAAAATGGAACTGTTCTAAAATACTGGCCATTATTTCATTATGGAACTGGGTTCTCAATGTTCTTATGACTATTGCGTTGATAGCAATAATAATAATAATAATAATAATAATAATAATAATAATAATGATGATGATAATAATGACCGTTACATCAGAGGGTTCTCAATAAGAAAACACATTGAAACCATTACATCTACATTAATAAATGTGTCAGGTACTCATTTATGTGGTTGGATATTCCTGGTGACCTCCTGCAACTTCAGACACTAGAATCCTGACGCAATGACTTTATGGTTCTCAGTTAACAAGGCCAATTTGATTTGGTTCAGTGAACGAGGAGATATGGTAGGAAGAGGGACAGGGCTCTCCTGTTAGCTTACGTTTGTCTACTTAGATCTAGAAATAAAACACCTTACTGTAAGGAATGGAGTTCGCATTTAAAAAATGTAGAATGATGGAGCAATTCATAAATATTTCCGAGTATAATGATTTTCTATTTATCATATTGTTGTTGTAACCTTCTGTTTATGTTTAGTTGTTGCTGTAAAACTGTAATGTTTCATAATAAAAAAGATCAATCATGAATGCCCTTTTTCCTAAATTCTTAATCTTGGACCTTATTGTAATTTCAGTGACCACTTCTTTCCGTCCTAAATTCATGCACTGAATTATTTTTCCTACAGACGTCAAAATATCTTCCGTTGTGAATCAGGTCTTCCAATTATAGTTTCCCTCATCCGAACCTTTTTTTATTTATGGATGGACTAGACGAGGACATTTAAATGCTTGTCCCGTCAACATTTACTCAACATCTAAGAATATATAGAAAAAAGAATGATTTAAAAAACTGAGAGCAACTGATTTTTTGAAGAACTCAAAAGATGTCAAAGTAGTTTTTGAAAGAGTGAGGGTCTATGGGAAGTGAAGGATTTCAGGACAAGAAATAATTCAGAGGGAGGGTGAAAGAGGCTTTAGAAGTTCAAGGAATTGAGTCTGAAAAGAGTTATATTGGTTTATTAGAAATGGTCGTATTTTATTCTTAGTATTCTTATAAGCCTTTTGAATTTGAATAATTTTGATCATTTTGGAAACAGACAAACAAAATTTAAAACATAATTGGCACACATACCCCGCAACCGTTAAAAGAGAAATCATTATTCTTGGGTCCAAAAAAGAAAAAAAAAAAAGAAAAAAAAATGTGAATGAGTCCTTTTAATATGATCCAATATACCCTCTATTTTATCGTATCTGATCTGTTCATTGTTTTACGAATATAGGTTTTTCTGCCGTTGGGAGAGAATAATTATCAACAAAATAAATGATCCATGACAGAGCGAGTTTTGAAGCAAGCGCAGCTTCAAGAGTTTTCGAAACTAGTTTATGATTATAATGCCAATCTTTTTTTATCTGTTTACATATCCTGCTCAGCGATTGAAATGTCTTCCTTAACCATATTTAGAGAAACGGCGAGACAGATCAGGCAGAAGACGAAGTAGTGGTCTCAACTTGTTTGATGCAACTTCTAACAAGATTTTTTTTTTTTTTTCTGGCGAGGTATTTGATTCGCTTAAATGGTAGTCTGTCTTCTCGTGGGTATTTGGGTGTCCGTCGCTTCCTCAGTGAATTGGTTTCACTTTTAACCCTTCCGCATTCTGCTGTGTAGTTTCTTCAAACCTGGGCTAGATAAGGGCATGAGGTTATGCGTCCTATAGGCCTGTACATGACCAAACAAGAATAGGAAATTAAAGGTTAAAGGTGACTGGTTTCAGTTCCGATCCCATCAGAGTAGATGCTCACCAAAACGTCAGCCGGGCAAGCCTTACCCCCCACTGTAGTGCCTTACCACAGCAGTAGCCTCCCCAGTAAACAGCTTAAACTCACGGTCCTGGGCGGGGATCGATCTCTTGCCATGCGAATGCTAGACAAACATGTTACCACTGTACTAGCCAGTAATTAAAGTCTAATTACCAAGATAAGACTTAACAACTGTGATAATGTTATTTATACCGTATCATAGGTTGAGATGGGTTGCGGTACTAAGACTGCTCTCTCTACGGTCTAGCAGAAGGCTTTGCTTTCAGTCTAACTTTACATTAATTTCTTCGATATATCTTTGTACTAAATTAACTCTTTTTAACGTCGTCGTAGTGTCGAAGTCCAAAGACCCTACTTGATTAACAAATAGAAAAGAAGAATTAGGCAAGTCGTATTGTGATTGGCTCGTTTATACATACATACATACATACATACATAAAAATTTATATGTACTTATTTACGTGTGTGTTTAACATAAATGGTCATGGATTGCCATGTATCATTTTTACTAAAACCAGTTTAAATCAAAATCCATCAAAAATGACGTCAAATATATTTAGAGCAATAACGATTGTTACGAGTAACAACCTCAATCAAAGTAGAGTGCAAAAATTTATTTTCAGAGTCGTCATCTGTCTTGAGTGTTTTTATTTTTTGTTTTTTTTCAATAACCACTTTTTATAAAGAACAGAAGATTAAGAACCGGATTTGGCTCCTACAGTTCGTTTGCCCCGCACCACAATCAAGTATTCCTTGGGTTTTATTATTTATGGATTTTCTATTATTGTCCTTTGTGTTAAAAAAAAAAAAAAGCTGTACAGCATCACATAGAGCTCAACATGTAACACCAATTTAACGGTTACTTCTTTTTTGTCAATTATTGATTGAATGTCTTTCAAGCAGGTGAAGTAAGGTTCACTGGGTAGTATGAAAAAAAAGTAGGTTTTTCTTTTTTTTTAACAAATCGACTGCGTATAATCGACTGCATAATTCCTAAATATGCCGAATTCATGATATATTTTCTCTCGACAAGTCTATCAAACCTTTCCATGATTCCATGAATACAATGTTTTTCATATCCTCAGTTTATTATATTTTATCTGATTTCACTTTTCTGTTAGTATGGGAACCAATTCACCATCGTGATGAAGCTTCATCGAGACCCATTTTCAGCAGAATTATGTTCCAGGATCAACTGGCAAAAGCAGTTAGAAAATCAGACATTTTAATCGAAAATTCTCCGTAAAAATACAATGTTCTCAGCCGTATTTCAGTAAAATACAGGAGACCGTAATTTTTACCCTACTTTGTTATTATCTTTTATAGGTTAGGGACCGTAATGTCACTCCTTTACGTCAATATATCCATTTCTAAAAGGGTAGATGTGTGGCAACATTTATTCCAGGATTTTTACCGTTTTTTCACGGCAAATTTTTAAGTGTAGAACATTTATGAAAGTAGGTTAAGCTAGCGTTATGACAGCCCGATCTTTTGCTCACAAAAGATCAGTCTGTAGATATTTATGAACAATAACCTTATGCCTTTATTATTCCTAGTTTTATTGCTGAGCTTATAGGGTGGTCGGGAGTAATTTCATTTCACATGTACATTGTTTTAGTTTTCATTGTCATTTCGTTTCACTTTGTTACGTCTTTCTTTTATTCGAACTTTTATGCGTCCAGAATTTTTTGATATTTTTAAATGATAATGAAAGTACATCTAGTTTTTCATGGAAGTTGTAACTGGCTAAAAAAGACACATTATTATTATTATTATTATTATTATTATTATTATTATTATTATTATCATAACTTGCTAAGCTACAACCCCAGTTGGAATAGCAGGATGTTATGAAAATAATAATAATAATAATAATAATAATAATAATAATACCAACAACTTCCTCATCCCTTGCCTAACTTGAAAGTCATGCGTAGCGTAGCACATGCAAGCCCTTGAGGGTATACTGATAAATGTGTTCATCTTGCTTGTGTTCATGGTTTGTTTATTCACAAAACAACTTTTTTCTTTAAAGATTTCAAACCAAAAAAGGCAATGCGATTTTACAACTCATTCATTAGCTTTTAAACGGTAGTACATAATACAAAGACCTTTTAAACATGTTTGAATTCTACCAGACACATGGCAAAAAGAAAGAATAATGGTTCTGCGAGTTTAGGGTTGTTTAAGAGGAAAAAAAACTGACTCTTTACAGAAACAAAAACTGGACATTTTAAACGTTATGAAGGAGATGACTTGATACAGAACCTGTAATTTGGTGGTATATCTCACCAACTAGCGTTACCGCTTTGAAACTTAATGTAGAGGCTACTTGCATGGAGCAAGAACTCGCAAATGCAAGCAGGCTGCAACTAAACAACATTTTTTTCCTGAGAAATGACCTTCAGCCACAAAGGAATATTGTGGTGGAAGGTGAGCATCCGTCGTTTTTTTTCCGTGGACCATCCATTTTTTTGTTATTTTTTTCGGTTCAAAAACTTTTCGATTTGGTTATTTTTTTTACCGTGTTTGTGTTTACTCACCCAAGATGGTTTATATTATTATTATTATTATTATTATTATTATTATTATTATTATTATTATTATTATTATTATTATTATTATTATTATTATTTAGGCTAATCTTTTAAAATTCTTTTGGCAGTTGATGTTATTCGAACCTAATGCAGTAGGTTGAAAAATAAAATTGGCTTGAAAAAAAAAATTCTTCACTTATTCCTACAGACTTTTTGGTATCCTTTCAAGACATTTTGGTAGGCTTAGATAAAGTGAATGGTATAAATGTATTGCGTCTTTTCTAATCAGGCTGTAGTCGGTTTTCAAAATCTTTTATGTTTAATTGAATTTCTGATTGTTGAGTCTCTTATAATAGAACTCGGAATGGTACACATAAATACACACTCTCTCATATATATAAATTTATATATATATATATATATATATATATATATATATATATATATATATATATACACACACACATATATATGTTTATGTATATACACATATACTGTATTGTACGTACAATATATATATATATACATACATAAATATTCATATATATGCATGTGAGAGAGAGAGAGAGAGAGAGAGAGAGAGAGAGAGAGAGAGAGAGAGAGAGAGAGAGAGAAGTGGCGCGTATGTAGAATAAAAAGAAATTGATTCATATGCATTTAGCCAAAGCTAGGCTGGTTAGCATAATTCATTTAATTTCAAGCAAATGTTAAACAACATCTCAAGGCCTTTCACCTTGCGCTCCTTGGCAGGTCTTATGTGTTTGGTGAGGCCGGTGGGCGGGGGGGGGGGGGGGGGGGGGGGGGGGTTGCGGCGTGTAGGTGGCTTATTCAACTGTGCTTGTTTTACATTGCGGTGTATTATAGGTTTTCAAGGGCTACTTTGTAAAATGATCTTAGTTTACGTCAGCGAGGATCACTTTGCAGTGTCTAAAGGCTTTAAAAGGTGTCAAGGCCGATTACTTGAAGGAATGTGGCCCAGTGACGAATCTTTCAGCCTAACGAGCGTTCGTTTACTCAAGGAAGTCTTACTAAGTTCCTTTAATGGATATGATGCTAGAATCATGCTCTGTCACACACATGTCTGTAAGGCTATCGAGAATTCTCTTGGCATTTCCTTCAGCGGCACGTAGCAATTTCGACAGACGCAAGTCTCTTTCCATTCTTTAAAATAAATGAATTTTTACGTTTGACATCATTTTAGTAGATTCATTTTTATTATCATTTTTTGTATGTGCAATTTCGTCATCGACCTGATACTCGTAAATAGTTTCACTGCTCATTGGGGTCACATAACCGATTACATTGAATTTTACTTATCAGAGTATGTCATCTAAATTTTGTTTGAATTTTAAACGGATGTGATACAGAATGACATTGTAGATTTGTTATAGAATTTTACACTATAATTAGTAATTAATTTCTGTTCCAAAGAATATTATTTCATAACATTAGCTATTCTACTGATTGTTATTCATTACATTAAGTATGAGGGAGCAATGTCTGTTATATACAGTATTCTACAGATTAATTTATTAAGCCCAAGAAAGAAAATGCAAATGGAGACTAACCCAAGAGTCATTATTAAATAAGCCCTACAAAATCAGCAACAGGATGGCTGAATGAATAAATGACTGCTGACTCAGATTCAGCCCAGTTATAATTTACAGGCTAAGAATATGGCATGAGGCTATGGCCAAAAACACGCTGAAAGCTCATAGCATTAGCATTAAGGCTAAATGAAACATCCTGGGAGAAGGATAAAGCCACGGACTAAGGCAGTGGCTAAAGATCAAACTATACTAGATATTAGCGGATACCTACTGGGATTTTTTTTTCTGGCCTTGTCTGCCGTTAGTTAAATGTTGTACCTGAAAGAGGCACAGGACAGACGATAATGTCGTTAGAGTTTGTGAGAAGAAACTAACTGCCGTGTCTCGAATTATGCAAACAAACCAACTTAATTCTTATGTTCTTTTTTATTTTTCATATTTATTAACATTAATTATCTAAAAATCTAATATTTCATTTCAAAAGATGATCCTTTCATTATAATAAAAAGAAAAAAAAAATAAATAAAAAAAAAAATAATATTCCACTTTAAAATCGGACATAAAATGCCCGGAAAAATAGATCATTCATTTCCCGCGAAAATCGATTTCATTTCGCTATCATTGTAGAGAACCGAAACATTTTTTTATTTTTATCTCTTCTTATTATAAATAAAATTTTGATATCTATTATTCAAACAAGAGATATGTACATTTTGCTGTGTGTTGCTAAATGTTTTTTTTTTTTTTTTTTTTTTTTCTTTTTTGCGTTATTCATGAAGTCAGTTGGGCACAATAGTAAAAAATGAATATATTTCGTATTTGTAATACAAATAATTCATTTTACATTATTTTGGTTTCAGTACACCTGCATGAATGTTTGGAAGCTGTCGAATATGTATTACTGGCTGAATATTTACCTATACGAATGATTTTATTCATAATCAATAAGCAAATAGTAATCTGATAAATACATTTAAATGTTTGTTGAGACAAGTTCAAGCTGATAACATATTTTCTTTAATATATCATATTTACTACAACTAGCTTTACAGTTAATGTAAACTTGATTCTAAATTAAAGTGATTGTAGTATCATTATAGCTACTTTTTAATACTTTTAGTTTATTAATCTATATATGGAATCAATAACTGCTCGAATTTATTTTCGGTTTGATTTCTAACTCCACCAAAAAGCCACGCTTGAAAACCTCGGTAACTGGGATTAACATAATAGGACGACAAGCAAGAAAATGTTCTCTCTTTAGTTTTCGTAGAAATGTTTATTCTGAAATTTCAATGTTTTAGAAATATAAAAGGAGAGTTATGGATACACAGAAAAACACAACAATAAAATATATTGGCTGTTTTGAACACTTTCTTTCTCATTTTTTTTAATGTTTGAGCTTCTAGGATTCACTTATTTATCAATTTAAAATTTTTGGCATATTGGTAATTTTTTTTGATATCCTTTTTTTCATCTTTCTCTTATATACAGATTTAATCCAAGCACTATCCACTTTTGCTTTTATTTCAAACTCCATCAAAAAACCTCGCTTGAAAATCTCGGTAACCCTTCACATTACATGGCGACAAGCAAGATAATGTTCTCTCCTTAGTTTTCGTAGAATTATTTATTTTGAAATTATAGTGTTTTCAAAATAAAAAAAGCATAGTTCTGGATTGACAGACCAACACCTCAATAAAATTTATTGGCTGTTCTGAACTCTTTCTTTTTCATTTTTTAATGCTTGAGCTTCTTCCAGGATTCACTTATTTACCAGTTTTAAGTTTTTGTCATATAGATAATTTTTTACGATATATTCTTTCTCCTCTTTCTTATGTATACCGATTCAATAAAAATCTATTCATTTTTTCTTCTATTTATAACTCCATCAAAAAGCCACGCTTGAATATCTCGGTAATTGTTGCCTATCAAATGCAGGTGCCAAGTGGATGTGGGCCATTGTCA
>NC_090731.1:129580260-129590260 GCF_036898095.1 Palaemon carinicauda
TCTTAGGTTAGGGAGTGTCCTCCCTTTCCCTAGTGGCCGCTCTGGTACAGAAACCCTTCCTTGGAAGACTTCTCTCTACTCCCCTCCCCACCTATCTCTTGTATAGCCTAGCCTATGCTTAGGTTAGTCTATACCCACCTGTCCCCTGTCCTACAACTCCTCCTTAGGGTGGAGTAGTAGGGCTACCCGAGCTTCCCTGTGCAGTCCGCTCTGGTACATATACCCTTCATAGTGTCCTATGGGGTTAGTCTCTAGATGTGTTCTGCATATGGGGGGCTCCCCCTCTTTGGGTGTCCCCTAGCCCTCCCTTGGGCTACCTAGCTCCCGGTCCTCTGTGACCCCTGCTCTTGGATGATAGAGCCTGTCTCTATCATGGGTACACCCTCTCAGGGGGGGGGATGTCCGGAGTCCATGACTGAACTTCCTGCATCCCTCCCCCCCCCCCCCCCTGTCTCTCTCCCTATCCGGGTGCTGGTCTCTTGCTGCCTCCACCGTCGGCGATACCCGCCTCCTACCTTGGTGACTCTCCCTACCCTTGCCGACAGCCCCCTGTGTGCCGGGGGACTGCCGACTGCCGCCGGCTCCTACCGGCGGCTCTCCTCCCTCCTAGCTTGTCGTCCGCTCGCCGGTCGGCCGCCGGAGTGCCGGCATCTATTGCCGGCAACCCGGTTCCGCTATACATTGTCCCAGTCACCAAACCGGCATCCTCCGACTGCCGGAGCCGCCGCTCCCCTGCCGGCGTGCCGCCGTTGTACCGGCGGCCGCCACCCTGGTATACTCTTGACTTACATATTGTCTGTCTTGATGCCAGAAACTCTGTCGGAGCGACCTCCGGCATGCCGGCGGCTTGCCGGAAACCCCCGGAGGCGTCAAGAATACTTGCACCCCCTTCTTCTAGCTATCATATGATACTGATAGCCCTATACCGCAAACAGATGGACTGTTTCCACTATTAAGATCAATACCTTGGTACTGTTCTGTTAGGGATCATGCTGTCTCTTTGCACTCTTCTAATTCCAGCATGCTGCGTGCATCTTTGCACGGCTGGTTGCCGGAAGCAGTTACCTTAAAAGGAGGCCCTCTAGCCCCTAGTTTGGGACCGAATGATCTCGGTCCCAATCTTACCCTTGGTTTTTCCACGGAATTCCATTGCCCTATGGAACTCTAAGGAATACTATCCGGTGCCTTCGGTCTCGGATTATCCAAGGACAAAGCTTACGGTAACCAGCCGGGCGAGATGCATGGAGTATGTTCTCTTTACTATTTCAATCTCTATGCATCACACCCTTCCTTAAGTTAAAATTAATAATTAATATTAACTTAGTTTAAGAGCCATTCTTATGACTCCCCCATACTCATTTTCTCTTTCTTCCACAGGAGGAGCAGATGAAGTGTGACTTCGCCTTCTGCGCTGTGAAACGCCCGCAGTTTTACGGGCATACGGCTTGCAGGACTCACGCCCCTTGTGCCGACAAGAAAGGGGATCTGAAGTTTTGGAATCCACTGAACTGTACGGTATGCCAGGCTCACATGACTGACGCCTTCCATAACCCTCCCTCAGCGGAGGTCAGAGACATTTCTCGTGAAAAGCTACGCAAGTGGGTGCGTGGCTTCCAGAAAAATGCCACCGGCCCTTACCTGGCCACAGAAGAATTGAGGTCACTCCTGTTCCCTAAGGCCTCCCCTGATTCAGTGGTACCCAAAGACGTGATTCCCATTGTCCAACTTACAGTGGAACCTGATGTTGTCATGGCTCAGTCCATGCACGAGTGTCGCCTGGATTCCGGAGATGACGAACAGATGTCGGATGTCTCGGAAGACACCGAGAAGACGCTTATGGCTCAAGGAGCCGAAGATGACGAAGACAAGGTGGAATACGCCGAGTCGGAGCAAGAGGTCGCTCCTCCGTCCATCCCCCCTCCTACTCCTACACCGACGGAAGTGTCTATTCCGTCCACCTCCTCGACCCCGGATCCCTCTTCTTCCACTCAAGAATTGATCCGACTGATTAGAGCCGTCATGGACGACAGGTTGAAGGAGAATCAGGAGTCCATCAGGTCCATGATAGGATCCAGAGAACCGAAGAGGATTTCGGTTAAGGATCTCCCCGCTTGCTCACATGCCAACCCGTGGAGGTATGCTGAGCATATGGTGATCGCGACCGGCAGGATCTTTGTCAGCGATAAGATCGGCACGGTCCCCTTGGAAGACGTGGAGTTCTTCCCAAACTTTGAGGCCTACCCGGACTGTTACGTCCGTCTGCGCTCTGAACCTGCCTCGAAGGAAGAGACCGAACCGAAGGAAGAGATAGTGTTCGATCTCGCAAAGGCCCAGGCTATGCTAGCCAACACATTCAAGAGTAGGGGCTTTACCTGCTCTAAGCTTCCGGCCCTGAGCAAGAAGCACCCTACTTATGTCGCACCTGAAAGTGCGATTCTTCCATTCCTGGAAAAGGCCTTAGCTGCGTGCCTTAAAGCTGCGGAAGAAGGGAAAGCCTGCCCTGCACTGGAGGAGTGCAGACCCTTCTCCATAGTAACTCCCCCTGACGCTCGAAACTGGAAGGATGTCCAGCATACTTTCGTCGTGGGAAAGCTAGATCCTGACGTCGCCGGACGTCAGTTTAATGAAGACCTCCCTAAGCTCAACGATCACCTCCTTCGTCGGGAACAAGATACGAAGGAGAGGCTCGCAGCATCCTTATCTCATCAAGTCCAACTTGAAATCATGGCCTGTGACACCAGAGTACCAGACCACTACATGGTACTCTCCAAATCCCACCTGATAACCGTGATGAAGGACTTGTACCACTTCATAAAGGCTCGGAGAGCCTGTCGTGAATTCGTGTTTGCAGGTGCTACCGTGAAACACGAACCCCGGAGGCTGATTTCCTCCAACATCTGGGGTAAACACCTCTTTCCCTCTGACCTCGTGAAGGAAATCACCGACAGAGCCGCCACGGAGAATAGGAACCTTCTCCACAAGTGGGGCATGTCCAAGAAAAGGAAACCCTCTCAGGACGACGGACCTCAACCTAAGAGGAAATCCCAAAAACAGAAACCCCAGCAACGTCAACAAAGACGTCAGTTTCCGGGACCCGCTACCTCCCAAGTGGTTGCCCAACCACAACAGACCTTTCAATTGGTCCCCCAACCGGTGTTGTCACAGTCACCGGTCTTCACCCCTGCCTTCGAGCAACAGTCAACTACCTTTCGTCCCAAAGGTAGAGGCTCATACAAGGGTGCAAGCAAAGACGCCTCTCGCCGTCCCTCCAGAGGCAGAGGAGGAAAGGGAGCTAGCGGCCGAGGCAGCAAGCCCTCGGGACACCAGAAGCAATGAAGTGCTTCCGGTGGGAGGAAGACTCCGCCAATTCCAGGATCGTTGGACCTTCGATCCCTGGGCACACAGCATCGTCAAGAAGGGTCTAGGCTGGAGTTGGACTCAACCACCCCCAACCTTCCAGCAATTCTTCCAACAATCAACCCCCCTTCTGGAAGAATATGTCCTAGATCTCTTGAACAAGAAGGTGATAAGGAAGGTAAAGTCCACCAGGTTCCAAGGGAGACTGTTTTGTGTCCCCAAGAAAGACTCCGACAAACTCAGAGTCATTCTGGACTTATCCCCCCTCAACAAGTTCATAGCGAACGACAAGTTCAAGATGCTGACTCTTCAACAGATAAGGACCCTTCTGCCTCGAGGTTCCTACACGGTCTCCATAGACCTGGCGGATGCCTACTGGCACGTTCCAATGAACCATCACGCTTCCTCCTACCTAGGATTTCGACTCCAAAGGAAAAGCTACGCCTTCCGGGCCATGCCCTTCGGCCTCAACGTGGCCCCTCGGATCTTCACAAAGCTGGCGGACGCCATAGTACAACAGCTCCGCCTCCGAAACGTCCAGGTGATGGCCTACCTCGACGACTGGCTAGTCTGGGCTCCATCGCCCGAAGATTGTGTAAAATCTTGCAACAAAGTCACCCAGTACCTAGAACACCTGGGATTCAAGATCAACGAGAAGAAATCTCGCCTCTCTCCAGCTCAGAAGTTCCAGTGGTTGGGAATCCACTGGAACCTTCAGTCACACCGCCTTTCCATCCCCCAGAAGAAAAGGAAGGAAATAGCAGGGTCTGTCAAGCGACTGCTGAAATCCAAACGCATTTCAAGACGCCAGCAGGAACGAGTTCTAGGCTCTCTACAGTTCGCCTCAGTGACAAACCCAGTGCTTCGCGCACAGCTAAAGGATGCCGCGGGAGTCTGGAGACGTTCGGCATCCATCGCTCGAAGAGACCTCAAGAGACGGCTTCCAAACAGACTGCGACTTCTTCTAAAGCCGTGGTCAGAAGCAAAGGCCCTGAAAAGGTCCATTCCTCTCCAACACCCTCCTCCATCACTCAACATCCACACGGACGCTTCGCTGGAGGGTTGGGGAGGTCACTCCCACCAAAAACAGGCTCAAGGCACCTGGTCTCCCCTGTTCAAGACGTTCCACATAAACATCTTGGAGGCCATGGCGGTCCTTCTAACCCTAAAGAAGTTATCCCCGCCACCCTCGATCCACATCCGTCTAACCCTAGACAACTCGGTGGTAGTTCGTTGTCTCAATCGCCAAGGCTCAAGATCGCCCCAGATAAATCAGGTGCTTCTCCCAATCTTCCGTCTGGCAGAGAAGAAGATGTGGCACTTGTCTGCAGTTCACCTACAAGGATTCCGCAACGTGACAGCGGATGCTCTATCTCGGACAAACCCGATAGAGTCGGAATGGTCTCTAGACGCAAGATCGTTCTCCTTCATCTCTCACCAAGTCCCAGAACTTCAGATAGATCTCTTTGCAACGAGCGACAACAATCAACTTCCTCGGTATGTGGCCCCGTACGAGGACCCCAAAGCAGAAGCAGTGGATGCCATGTCACTGGATTGGAACAAATGGTCCAAGATCTACCTGTTCCCCCCCACCAACCTTCTGTTGAAAGTCCTCTCCAAACTGAGAACCTTCAAAGGGACAGCGGCCCTAGTGGCTCCCAAGTGGCCTCGGAGCAACTGGTACCCCCTGGTCCTGGAGCTGCAGCCCAAGCTGATCCCTCTCCCGGGCCCAGTTCTCTCTCAACAAGTACAGAAGTCGACTGTCTTCGCTTCATCATCGAAAATCAAGGACCTTCATCTCATGATTTTCTCTCCCTAGCCGCAAAGAAGAGGTTTGGGATCTCGAAGAAAAGTCTGGACTTCCTAGAGGAATACAAGACCGAATCCACAAGACGGCAATATGAATCATCCTGGAGGAAATGGGTCTCCTTCGTCAAGACAAAAAATCCTAAAGAAATCACGATTGATTTCTGCATGTCCTTCTTTATTCACCTTCATGGACAGGGATTAGCAGCCAATACGATATCAACCTGCAAATCGGCCTTGACCAGACCAATTTTATATGCTTTCCAAATTGATCTGTCCAGCGACATCTTCAACAAACTGCCGAAAGCATGTGCTCGCCTACGCCCAGCACCCCCACCGAAACCGATCTCCTGGTCACTAGACAAGGTGCTCCATTTCGCCTCCAACTTGGACAATGATTCATGCCCTCTCAAGGATCTGACTCAGAAAGTTATATTTCTCTTTGCTCTCGCTTCAGGAGCTCGAGTCAGCGAAATAGTGGCTTTATCAAGAGAGGATGGACACATCCTGTTTACCGATACAGGTGAAGTTACCCTCTCCCCTGATCCGACGTTTCTCGCCAAAAATGAATTACCCACCAAAAGATGGGGCCCTTGGAGAATATGCCCCCTGAAGGAGGATGCCTCTCTATGTCCAGTAGAGAGCCTCAAGGTCTATCTTCGCAGAACTTCAGACTTTGGTGGAGGCCAACTCTTCAAAGGAGAAACATCGGGCAGCGACCTGTCACTGAAACAATTAAGAGCGAAAATCACCTACTTCATTCGCAGAGCGGATCCTAACAGTACACCCGCTGGTCATGATCCTAGAAAAGTGGCATCATCTCTGAATTTCTTTCAGAGTATGGACTTTGAAAGCCTTAAAAACTTCACGGGTTGGAAGTCCTCGCGAGTTTTCTTTAAACATTATGCGAAACAAGTGCACGAAGTCAAACATTTTGTGGTAGCCGCAGGTAGTGTTATGAAACCTGCACCTAACTCTGCGTAGAACAGTGAGTTACTTGGGACTCTAACTCTTCGGGTGCCTATGTTGACCCTCGAGCGATTCATAGTGATGTCGAAAACACTTAGTGCTTTTATAACTGTTCTTATCCCAGGTGAAATGTCATAGTTGTCACACAAGTGCCGCATGCCCTGTGCATGACGTGTTTTTTAATCAAAGACTTGCGTTCCTCGAGAACGAGTGCCTACTAATAAACTTGAAATTCCTTTTCAGATTCAAGAGCAAGTCTTTATTACTATGTACATTATAATTACTGTAAATGAACTTTACTTATTGCTGTAAATTATTTAATTTCTGCATTTGTGAAATAAAATTTCTATTTTATTACCTGTGCGTCTCAATCAGCTCCTACTTACTATGAAATACATGCCTGTCATAGTTTTATTATTCCCCCTTTTCCTTATGGTTATGAAGAAATTAAGATGCTAACTCTTAATTTATATTCACTCTGATTATGTAAGGTTCCAACACGAATACTTACTTTTATTACCCGGGAGATGAACCATCACTCTCAATACACAGTGCCCAACCACCACTGGTCTAATTTTCAGAATGTTCCTATACAAATACCAAACATTCAGCTTCATCTCCAAGTTCTTCAAGTTCTTCTATCAGGATGAATAGCCCTTCAATACCACTTTGACGTCGGCATGGCCCATGGGAACTTCACTGCCAAGGGGGGCAGGATGCTTCTTCCCTATGGTCCTTTATTAAAGATTACTATGCTGTTTGTCAATGCCTTGGCACTTACTATTAGGGGAAAATCTACCACGATACATTGATTCTCTGGTACTCTTCCATCAGGACGCCATGGCTTGAGCCCAAAAAACGGATTTTGAGCGAAGCGAAAAATCTATTTTTGGGTGAGATAGCCATGGCGTCCTGATGGACCCTCCCTGCTACTTCGTCCAGTTTTAGATCCCACCCTGTTCTACTGTATCATGGTGTTGGGCAAGCAACTGGCTTCAGGATGAAGACGGGCGTGACGTCATTTGAGCAATGGCGCCCGTTTGTTTACGTCTCGAGTATCAGTAGTAGCCACGAGTGAGATTGGCTGTGGAGCGGCTCCCAGCTATTCTCTACCCTTACACACCGAAGCATTAACTCTGTTCGGGGTGAAGATAGCTATGTGGCGCGTTTAGACATGCGTCCCCTGTTGATATACGATGTCTTAAAGGGAAACCTTTGGGATACTCGCTCCAGAAGTTAGAATTCTGTGATAACCTGTGGTTAAATTCTCTGGGAATATCTTAGTAGTTTAAATACCCAAGGAAGCTACCAAAAAGGAACCTTCCATCAGGACGCCATGGCTATCTCACCCAAAAATAGATTTTTCGCTTCGCTCAAAATCCGTTATATATATATATACATATATGCATGTGTATGTCTATGTCTGTGACTGTTCATGGGGATTTATATTCCTGGAGAGAGAGAGAGAGAGAGAGAGAGAGAGAGAGAGAGAGAGAGAGAGAGAGAGAGAGAGAGATTCTACTGTAGAACCAAGGTCTTTTGCCACTCCTGGGTAGTTAAATTCTGTCAAAATGCACCATCAATTAAATGCTTCCTTAAGCAGAAAGGAGAAGAAGAAGAAGAAGAAGAAGAAGAAGAAGAAGAAGAAGAAATGCACAAACAAGACAAAAACCTTGCGATAGTAAGAGTTTTTGTACTATTCCTTATTCATTTAAATTTTTAATTATTTATACATTTTGATTTATCCATTTGGCATATACAAATTTTAAAACCATTGTAGTATGGATTAATAAATGGTGGTTAGGTTATGGTAGTTTCATACCAGCACGGTCTCTTGTTCCACATATTTCAAAAAGGAATAGTTGGTGTAATTTTTTGAGGGCAGCATAATTACGAACGTAGCTTTGATTCTTGTATACACGATCTATGCTTACTCATTTAATATTTGTTTCATCTTGACCAATTATTACCAAAGAGGTTTCACTGATCTTCATTAACAGCAGAATAAATAATGTCTTCGTTAAAGGCTGATTACAAGAAATTCCAATTAAGGTCATTAGAAATGTTAACTGCGTTAAGGTAGAATGTGTTGGTAATGTTTCACATTCCTGACTCGTGAACATTATTGTTGGATCTGCATTCCTATCTTTCCCTCCTTGCATTAGCAACATTTGTTTTCCCATTATTATGTAATAGTAATCCATCAATCACTCAGTTCCCACATCCCCCTCCTCGGAGTCGAAACCACAATCTTTTGCACTATTGTTCTGGTTCTAAAAAGACTTTTGTGAGAAACGTGTTATTCTTATAAAACAAGATAACCTGGTCTAGCTTTTGGGATACTGTAATACCTGTAAATAATCTGTTTGTTACATGTACTGCTTATTTTTAGTAATGTTAGGGAAACTCAGATAGAAATTATGATGCTAGACTTAGCATTGCAATAGTTTACTGAAATTAAGCTTTTAACAAATTTCCTGAAATCAAGCACCTACGGACTGAAAATTTGCACAGAACCCATAATGGTCAGAAGGGTCAGGCAATCAAAAAAAAAAAAAAAAAAAAAAAAAAAATAGAAAAATGGATTGAAGCAATTAATTACCTCAGAATTAAGCCTGGTTCAGCAAAACAAATTTCCAGGAATTATTCGCACTACGGGAATAGATTGGAATAGCTTTTAGCCTATAGCATTGCAGTAGGCCTTATTTTTACAGCTTGAATAATTAGAAAATATCCTTGATATAGCAATAGCCTTTTATAAATTCTTAGTAAAACAAAATCTAGTCCTCAAAATGTCATAAGAAAGCTTTCATTTGCCTGAAAGTTGGAAAGTTGCTCTCATGAAGTCATAAATTGCAAATACGTTGTAAAAAAAAGTATGGCAACAACTCCTCGGGAAATTAGTTATACTCGGGCTCCTGTTGTTCCTGAAAACATTGCCGTACAGTACTATCATTTGTTAGAGTTATATGCTACCTGTATAACATTAAGTTCCTATGAAGGTAATACCAATATACAGTAGTATTCATTTTCCATGAAATTATACCTTATAAAGTACTGTGCTTCCATGAAATTAAACCCTATATAGCATCCAGTTACCATGAAATTAGACTCTATATAGCATCCTGTTAACATGAAATTAAACTCTATATAGTATCCTGTTAGCATGTAATTAATTCCAATATAGCATCATGTTTCCATGAAATGAAATACAATATAGCATCCTGTTTTCATGAAATTAAACTTAATATAGCATCGTTTCCACGAAATAAACACAACATTGCATCCTGTTTCCATGAAATTAAATCCAATATAGTACTCTATTTTCATAAAATCATACCCAATATAGCATCCTGTTTCCATGAAATTAAACCAAGAAAACCGTTTTACCAGAAAATATTCCTTAGATTGATTTAATTTTCCGTCAATTAAGGTTAGTAAATCAATACCTTCTCCTATAATGAGACACCACTAGCAATAGCTGTCCTTGAAATTAGGTTAGTAACAAAGGCATTCTTGTACATGATGTTAGAGCTTCATAATTACAGTGTTTACTGAAATTAATCCTAATCTAATAACACCCTTTCCTGAAACTAGATCTAACAGTAAGTTTATCTAGTAATTAGACTGAATTTAGCAACGAGTTTACATGGCATTCAACACAGCTAAGCTTAAGCTTTTCATGAAGTTAAACCTCTCCTACAAATGGTTTTCCTCAAATTAGGTCTAGTATAGCTTTAGCGTTACCGGCAATTAAACTCAGTACTATACCAATAGCCCTGAGTAACAAATAGTTGCTTGATAAAATATCTTTGAAATCTCTCTCTCTCTCTCTCTCTCTCTCTCAAACACTGTCTTCAAAGGTACA
>NC_090731.1:129600260-129602760 GCF_036898095.1 Palaemon carinicauda
GTAACGGGTTATGTTTATCCATAAATAGTCAGACAACTTCTCTGTCAAATAGAGAGACGTTCTTTTTTACACACATTTATAACGTATATGCTGTATTTATAAAAATGTATATAAATATTCATATAATTTTTATTTACATTATTACATAAGCATATCCTATATGTGACTGTGTTCATATACCGCATAATATAAATTATTTATGTCTATATTGATAGATTATGATTATCTATAACTTACTCATAATTTCTATCCACATAAAGAAGTCTCTACCATATAAAACAATGACAAATACTTATTTCAATAAATAATAGGATAGGGCTAAGGACATTGTGTATAAAATATTCATGCTTCATAACGACTTCCTATTCCCTAAATGAAAGAAAACTCCATAGTTTCCTCATTTTCATTCCCCTTCCCAATCATGGGCAATGAGTCAGCATGGAAAGAAAAAAAAAAAGCTATATTATTCCCTATTACTTCAGGGTATTTCGTTTCTTAAGCCCATAGTCTAGGCATGTAGGCCTAAGCCGAATCAATTGGGATGATGCAATCATTATAAAGCTGGTCTCCTTTTTCAGACAACTCGACGTATACTACGATATTATCGATATTGGTCTTGCAACTACATCTACATTCTAAAAGTTGGATGAAGGGATATAACGGAAATTACAAGTTTACAACTAAAATATTATCATTATAAGCAGAATGTTATAAGCCCAGGGGCTCCAACAGGAAAAATAGCCCAATGAGGAAAGGAAACAAGGAAAAATAAAATATCTTAAGAAGAGAAACACGATCAAAATGAATATCTCCTATATGAATTATAAAAGCTTTAACAAAACAGGAGGAAGAGAAATAAGATAGAAAAGTGTGCAAGAGTGTACCCTCAAGTAAGAGAACTCTAATTGATAATAGTAGAAATCAAAGTGACTATATATGTAGTAGTTATAGCGATTTGATTAAAATGATAATGAAGATATTTTCGCACCATTGAAATAACTTCGACCTTTCAGTTAATTAAGATGTATTCAAAACATGAATAAGGGTTTGAAGTAATAGCCAACTAGCTATTCACCAAAAATTCATAAACATCAATTAATCACACAAGAAATGTTTTCTCTATTAAATCCATATCCTTCAATGAGCCGTTCGTCACAGGTGATAACCTCGGCGTTGCTTAGCTTCCAGGAAGGTCGCCCTTCATGAAGGTTTCCTTCGTGACGCCTGGACTGGGTTGGCCGGGGATCAGGACCCGCCCGGCGCCCTTGTCCAAAAGCCCCTTGCTGGAATTAACGATGGCCATGCACTGTGACTAATAGGATACCTGTGTTTTTTTTTCTCTCTCTCTTCAAAAAGGGTCAAGTCAAATGCCACGGGAAAAGGTACGAAATGTAAAAATTTCATCTGGCGAAGGTCGAATAAAAAGGGACACAAGGTCGCGCGATCTCTGATATATGTATGACCGGTTTTCTTTTTATCTTGTTTGTCGGCAATATAAAATTTCACTCAAGTTGATTAGTTATGGTCTATAGTTTCGTCGAGGAATTAAAAAATAATCTTTCTCTTTGTTTCTTGATCCACGACACTCGATTTGATTTCTATGGTCATACGGGTGCACTTAATCAGATGGTCAGATCCTACAGCATTTCGTTCTTGTTCCGGGTTCATCCGACGTCCGAAAGGTCTCCAAAACCAAGGAAGCGATACTTCTAACATGTGGGTCTTTCAGAACGGAAAAGGAAAAGCGGACTCAAGAGGAATTCTTAAGATTTTAACGTAGGGAGAAAATTTGCAACTACGAAGGGCAGAAAATAATCTGGTTTTAACGTTAAAAACAGGGTAATATTTTGACCTATAAAAATATAATGTTGATCTATAGTTACGGTATTTATGTAGTTCTTGAGCTCTTCGGGTACGAGCAAAGATGCTATTCACGAACCGGTACATTAAACATAAAATTTTCCGTAAATGAAACAACTACATTTCTATAAGAATTCATATTCACGTAATTCTCGAAATGCTCTATTGAAATTAATTCTGTATTTTATTCTTTTCTCGGTACAGACGAACTACAGATCTTTACTTAACCTTTACTTTGCCTGGAATCTCCAAGAGAGAGAGAGAGAGAGAGAGAGAGAGAGAGAGAGAGAGAGAGAGAGAGAGAGAGAGAGAGAGAGAGAGAGAGAGAGATAATAAGGTTTGTTATATTATGTTAAAGAATCAGCATGTTTCCTGATGAGCTACGGAAGGTATGCACTAGGTTAAGCGAAATTGGATTCGAATTTGCAACAGTTATTAGCGAAAGGCAGAGTTAGCTAGGAGACGGTGGTCCGGCAAATCACTCTGATGATCGAATAGAAGCTACTGAACTTTAATGGATCGGTTATATTTCTGAAATTCAGGGAAACGAGTTGAACTTCTCTTACGCAGACTAATGATGTATCTGCACACGTGTGTACAATTATACAGATATACTGTACATTTTCACTCACCTTATATA
>NC_090731.1:129607760-129620260 GCF_036898095.1 Palaemon carinicauda
TAAACTTGAGAAGAATAATATAATTCTTTTATAAAGATTCCAACCACCATTCCAGTCATAAAAAAAAGTAGGAAGGATTAGAGCTCCTGGAAAGGACTGGTACGGTGGCTGGTCACCAGGACCAGCAGAGCGATCACTCTGTTTGCTTGTTTTTATGAAATTGAAATTACTCGGAAAAAAATATATAACAATAATCTAGGGACATGATTTATTTTTTCTAATTAAGGAAAATATATATTTTGCTTATGTGAAATCTATTTTTTACTTTAATTTCTTGGATAGTCAATATGACTGTTTCTGCCCTATATGTGTTTATACTGCTACGACTATTAATGATGATATAGTAACAACAATAATGATGAAACAATAATAAGAAGAATAATACTAATGTTGATGGAAACATAAAGATTATTGTTATTATTTCTATGACTATTACAAAAACCCAAAAGAAAGTAATTCCTTAAAATTGAAACCAAGTCATAGAATTCCCAACTAATTACACGCAATTCTATTTATGTAGATGAGCAATAAAGTCTTTTAATAAAGTGCACTTACTCCCTAATTTTACAATAAAGACCTTTGCTTATCCTTTTCTGTTAACTTTTATTGAAGCTTTAATGATTGATAACAGAACAAGACGTTCGTTACGCCATCACATATGAAGCAATCAATTAATATATCTTATTTCTCTTCCTCTTGGTTTTAAAGTGTTATAGTTTATATATGAAAGATTTAATTTAATGTTGTTACTGTTCTCAGTATATCTTATTTTGATAGTTTATTACTTCTCTTGTTGTTTTTATTATTCTTGTTTCCTTTCCTCACTAGGCTATTTTTCCCTGTTGGAGCACTTGGGCTTACAGCATCTTGCTTTTCCAATGTATGGAATAATAATAATAATAATAATAATAATAATAATAATAATAATAATAATAGTAATCTATTGGCCACAGAACTCGCTTCCTGAGGATTTGGTGCCTTTGCTCTCTTTCTTTTTTCTTTCTTTCCGTTGGGCCTGACTTCCTGCTGGCTTCTGCAGGAAAGGGACGAAGGTGGAAGGAAGGTAACCATGCTAATCAGCTTTCTTATATAGGAGAGAGAGAGAGAGAGAGAGAGAGAGAGAGAGAGAGAGAGAGAGAGAGAGAGAGAGAGAGAGAGAGAGAGAGAGAGAGAGAGAGTTAGTTCTCTACGAATAAAAAAAATAAAGACCTTAATCTAATGGTCTCGACTCCATCTAAGATTCTAAGTGGATAACCATTCAAACCCAAATGAACTCCCCAGCACTGGAGTCGAAAGTCATGGCTGATAGCACCTCTGAAATTAACCTATTTTCTGCTTCCCTGCATATTGTGTGCATTTATAGATTTTCCTATTTTTCTCTCTTTTGTGGCATTATCATTATTCATATTATGGGTCTTTCTGGATTTCAAGGTCAGGTAGCTATTCGTTAATGTAGTCACACTTTAGTGCACGTTTGCGTTATATATATAAAAAAAAAATTGGTAGTTTACCATTAAGTTAGCACTGCTTCATTAGGTGTATAAATTAAGATTTCTAACACTTCAAATTTTTTTTTACTGCAATTAACTGCCCTTTCCATCGTTTTGAGTAGCTTTTATAACTTTTATTAACCACTCTTAATCTTTTAGAACTCATTTGATTATGCCTTGATTTTGACAAATTCATATTATTAGTTTCCTTCGTTAGTTTTCCAAAGCGAGGAATACCATGAATGAATCTCAGGTGTACTTACCACTTTGGGCTTGACTTGAAGGCACCAGAGACACCAACACTGCCCCAGCCACGCACAAGAGAGAAAACAGTCTAGCCATTTCGATAAACGGTTAGAAATATCAAATTGGCTTTTTTTTCTCTACGGTAAGTTGATAATCTAGGGCACCCTTTTCTTTATAAATGGCCGAAGGTAGACCACGATTGTTGAATCTGGACCTTTCCTCGAATAGGCTAGTTGAAGGATAAAAAGGGTCTAAATTATTCCCCTGACTCTTTTCAATGTGTCGTAGCTGGCGGCTGTGAGTTGTCCAAAGGTATAGAAACACACACTCCGGTCCTTTCACTGTACTGCAACCACGCGGAATGTGCACAACACTGGCGGTGCCAAACTCTTTATACTCTTACCTTGATTGCCCCTCCCCCCACCTTGCTACTTGTCCCGCTACCCCGTCCTCTCTGCACTTGCATCATGCTCTCTGGGAAACCTCGCGTCTGCCGACCTGTCCCGAAAGATCAGTGCCAGCTGCTGATATTAAAAATAAAATATATAAGTTCTGAATTCGTTAATTAAACTAACATATATTGACAAGAACCGATTAAGTGAAATAGTGAGAAAAGGCATCACGGTTAATCAAAAGAACAAAAGTATGAATTCATTACAAATTAAGTACTTGGCAACTACTTCAGCAAACGTTGAATGTTTCCAAGTATATTTTATCCAACTGTGCTGGGTTATCTTGCCTCTGAAAAACGATATATTTCACGTTTAAAAGATTTACCACAGCTTAGCAATAAGCGCAAATCGCTCAAAAAGTAAAAAAAATCCGATCTCTAAAGATTGTTTATTGACGTAAACAAGTTACGATCCGTCGACGGATGAACTTAGCTGGTCGGCCGTTGTAGGAAGTCGCCTGACCTTGGCCTCATCTTGTCGCCACGCGTTGACGTTATCACGCGACGTTGCAATGATGTAACGGCTTACTCGACCATACGTCATCGCCTGCCTATTCTTTCCCAGTCTCTTGTTCGGCGAGGGAGGGAGGGGGAGGGGGAGTGGGCATGAGTTGCTGAATGTTGTGGCTCATTACGTGACAGAATACATTGAATATGAAGCTCTTTCAAAAATCTCATGTACTAGACATGCGCTTAAAGGTTGAAAGGTCATCTTGAATGGCAGAGGCAAGGGACAGTGACAATGCCCTAGAGACTGACACTCTCTCTCTCTCTCTCTCTCTCTCTCTCTCTCTCTCTCTCTCTCTCTATATATATATATATATATATATATATCATATATACTGTATATATACATCTATCTATCTATCTATCTATCGATCTATCTATATATCTAGCTATCTATCTATATATATATATATATATATATATATATATATATATATATATATATATATATATATATATATATATATATATATATACATAGACATATATATGACCAGAACCCAGGCCTCCTCTCCACCAAGCTAGGACCAAGGAAAGAAGGAAGGACAGGCAATGGCTGCTGATGACTTAGCAGGTAGACCTATAGGATACCCCACATCCCCCATCCCATCCTCACAAGGATGGTGGAGTTGCCGGACACTACAAGAAACTATCGAGCTTGAGCGGGTCTCGGACCCCGGTCCAACACAACGTCAAGCATGAACATTTCCAATACGCTACCACAGCCATCACAATGTAATTTCGAATCCTTACTAGGAGAAGAAAGGGTTTTTCAATATGATCTAGTCTGGATTAAGGGCATATTGCGATGATCATGCCAAACGCATGCGAGTCGATTTTTTTTTTATAAACATCTCACAGTTCGTGTACGTGCAAAGAACAATACAATTTAAAGAAAATTCAGCTTTGTTCTTTGCAACAATGTAGCTGAAGTCCGTAGAGTTAGTTACACATTCTGGTTAGACAGTTCGCACAGTAGGTTTGTTTAAAAGACAATACAAAATATGCCAACTGTTATAACAATTCTAATTTATATTTCAACCAATCTTTTATTACCGAATGCCTTTGAAATAAAATCTATCTATCTATCTATCCAAATTTCCAAGTATGAAGTTCAAGGAGTCATGGACAGGGGATATCAAGCGAGAAAATGATACTGTAAACGAAAGAACCATCTATTTACAAAACTATTTTTTTACTTTTTTTTCAGCATACTTGCTAAAGAAATTTGCTGAGTAATTCTATTCCATTATACTTTTTTTTTCCAAAGGATTCAAGTTTAGATTTAAAAGTGGATCTTGGCGGCAGGTATAATAGATTTCAATTTCTTTACTGACTGAACGTAATGTCATAAATTCCGTCAATTCGAACAAGAAAATTTTAATTGATACCAGAGAATTAATGATATATAAAATAGTAATAATAAAATCATACCATGTGAATTTCAGCTCGGGTGTACTTGCACTTTGTAAGGAGTGAGAGGAAGAAAATATATTATAACTGTTTTCATTAACATTAATTCAAATAAACAAAAATTTGCATGGAACAAGCCTAAAATGCCATTATTTTCCACAGCCAGCCTTTATAGGAAAGAAGACACAGATGAGAAAAAATAGAAAATGGAGAAAAGAAAATCACCAAAATGTAACAATTAAACAAACATGGATGAAATCAGCAAATACATATAAGAAAATTATAGCACCATTAATTTGAAACTTTTGAGGATGAAATGCAATTAAAGTCTTTTAAGTTTGTCATAAGACATGATACTTCAACAGAACTGTAAAGAGAGAGAGAGAGAGAGAGAGAGAGAGAGAGAGAGAGAGAGAGAGAGAGAGAGAGAGATGTACTTGTCTTAGAGCGCACGAACGAAGGGCGGTGAGTAAGCACCGCTGACTGATGTTTCCTAGTGCAATAGAAATACGTCTTAGACCACACCGGTGGTTGACATAAAGGCAATGAAGCAATGTCTTTGGTATTAATGGAGCATAAAGGAGGAATAATCAATTTCCGCCCAGTCTTGGAATTGTACAAGTTGCTCCCGTTTCACAATTCACTCTCCCTTTTCATTTGTGTTTCCCGCTCCGGTGTCCTTGACTGGAGGCCAACCTTGTACTCGCTCTCCGTGGAAGCCGGGTCATTGGCCCTAAGAAAATATGTCAGCACGTAACCTTTAATCATTGAATCTTGACGTCATACATTCATTGTCTCTGCATGACGAATTTCGTCTGGGAAACGATTGGACGTTTGATTCGTTTTCTCTTGGTTTCTGTTGGTTTTGTTTCGTTGAAAATATACGTGGGAGAAATAATGAAAAATATGCGGATGTTATCGACGAGATCATAAATTGTTAATAGTGAAATTCAAAGGAGACTGCGTGTCACTGTTTAATTTTTCTCAATTTGCTTTTCCTACAATTACTACTGTGTTGAGACTAAAGTTTAATTTAATTCTGGACTGAATGTGAGTAAGCCTAATAGGTGTCTTTTTATGGTTCTGAACAAATGTTTATAACTTGAAGTAACTTTATTTCTTATTAGGTCTTGTAAGGTACACAATTTACTAGAATCTATATATATCTGAAATCTAGTTTTACCCATGCTCACCATCTGACAGCTAATTATGCCTGCAGGGGAAAATTAGCGATGCCCTTTTAGATTTGGTTAGTTGAATCAAAGACAGCCTTGACCATAGATGTGGCCCCTGGCCCCTAAGTAAGTTTTGATGGATTCGTTGGTGTCCCTGATTTGTTTTTTATTTATTTTTTTTTCTTCTAAACGCTGCCACTTGATCTCCTTCACAGGCCTCGATCGACCAACAAAGAATTTTGTGTTTAATGGTACACTTATGAAGTCTATAGCTACAGAACTATTGAATCGTCTGGCGCTGCATAATATCTAGAGACCCTTGCTGTTTTTAATCTTTATAAAAGACATGATTGTTGCTTTTCAGAAAAGAATGTGCAGTGTGTAGACAATGCACCTTTTGTCGCAGTTACTTGCATTTCCTTTTGTGAAATGTTGCTGCCTTTGGCGTTCAATACAGTTTATTTATAATTCAAGAAGAAGCAAATTGGGTAAGGAGATAAAATTAAGTCTTTATTGTAACACCATTTATTGGTTGGTCTGGTAATACGACCTTATTCCATTACCTCAAAGTCACTGTGGTCAGTGATTTTATGCGGTTTGCAATTCTGTTTATTTTCCTTGACACTAAGCTTTCTTTTATTGCGGCACTTGAAAGAATAAATCTAATGATCCCTAGCGGCGTCCTTTGTTTGCAGACCTGTAACTAACAAAACGTAATTCGCAGTCTTGTTCCGACAATGTTGGAAAATTATTCTTTTGTATGGATGTCAATACTAACTCGGGATCTTTTTTTTTTTTTTTTTGTGTGTGAACCTGTTTAATAATTTTTTTTTTTATTGTTAGTAATCATAGGCCAGAACAACTTCTGTAAGTTTCCAATATGCCAATTTTGATTGAATATAGTCACATCTACACGGGTAATAGAAATTTTTCCTTAGAATTTGAGCAATAATTACAACAACTCACTGCAAAAAAAAAAAAAGAAAAAAAAATATAATCAATTGGTTCACCAAATTTCAGTCATCAACTGCACCTTCCTGTGACACTACATTATCCCAGATTCCACAGTTTCTCCTCGCTATCTGTTACTTGACGGTCTTTTGCAAGATAACTGCAGATGTCAAGTAATTCAGAATGGAAATGATTTTATTTTTACACTTTATCTCTCGATTCCGCGAGAAATCTTGAGATGCCGTTGACAAAACACCCAAAAAGTCGGTTATTGTTGGGTTTACTAATTCTTACGAAAATTGTATATTCTTAAATAATTTACACTCACTATGAAAGATTTTCAGCTCCCCTGACAACAATTAGAGAATTAAATGTGAGAAACAATTGCTATCGTTGGTAGTTTTGATGCGCCTCCCTTACTTCCGGTGCTTACATGGGACCTTTACTTTATTACTTAACAGACGTGTTTCAGGCGGTGATTTCTTATTTCCCTCATGCCATTGCGTCTCATAGTTTTGGTCAAATGATTATAAATCACCAAATAATGTAAGTTGCCCTTGATGTGATCACACATTCTTAAATGAGCCGTGGAATCCAGCCACATCTTTTCCATTCGTTGTGGCCTAAATATCTGAACCTTCTTTGGGCTAACACTGCGATAAGAGTTTATCAGGTTACTTGTTTCATTAGTTCTTTAGTTTATTATATAAAAAAAGTAACCCAATGGGTTGCAATTCTGATCATTAGGTTTATAATGAATAATTAATGTATTTCAGTTTGGTGAGTGGAAAGAATAGCTTTGAAATGCTTAACTGTCGGGTGTTAACAAAATGTTTACATAGTGATTTCATTTTCTTATAACTTTTTTTCACAATAGATATCAGCTTAAATGTTTGATTACGTTACGGAATATGCCATCCGACTGAAAAGAGTATTGGTTTAATGAAAATAAATAGGAGAAAACAATTTGAGAAAAACCTCACAATTTGTACTGTATCCGGCATAAAACACCCGAATGAAATGTTCATCTTCATATAACTTAATATGATAATCTTTTTTAATTTCATAAGTCAAAACATGAGTTTGTACATGAACCTTTATTCTTGTGGGTATTTTGTCTGTGACATGTAGAAATGAGTACAATTTATTAGACGTAAAGAGAGGAGAGACTTTAATTATTTTTTAAATATTACTTTCTAAGCTACAACGCTAGTTGGAAAAGCAGGATGCGATCATTACATTGTTAATGCCCTCCGTATTTAAAACCAAGACCGTATTCAAACACAAGCAAGATCTGAAGCCTTCATTGGCGATGATTTCACAAGGTGATAATTTTACTGCACGATGGAGAAGATACGTTTTGACCCCCCCCCCCCACACACACACTATTCTCCTTCACAAGCGTGACGCAACGCGGAAAACCTCAATTAAACTTCCGTCTCCCAAAGCCTACAAGTAGACCGATGAGGCGTCCTTGATTCAAGTCCGGTTACTCTCGCCCCTTTCTACCGCTGGAATCTCGTTAGTGATAGCTGTCACACTTTATGCTCCGCGCATGGCACTCAAATCCAACTATCCATTTCTAGGAGATTTTACGTTTCCCGATCTCAAATCACGGTAATTTTTATGTCGTCACTTTGCCGTATGTCCTTCATAACTCTTAAGCATGGCTTAGATACCTACATCATTCGGATGACAGAAGTGAAATATTTTCATGACCGTAGGCCTAAAGTTATGGTTTTTGGCGTGGTGGCCTTCATTATTATTATTATTATTATTACTTAATTACTTACTTACTTACTTACTTTCTCAGCTATAACCCTAGTTGGAAAAGTAGGATGCTAGTCCAAGGGCTCCAACAGGGAAAATTGCTCAGTGAGGGAAGGGAATAAAGAAATAAATTATAAGAGAAGGAATGAACAATATAAAACATTTTCAGAACAATAACAACATTACTATAGATCGTTCATTTATAAACTATAAAAAAACTTGAATAAAAAGAAGAGGAAGGGAAACAAAATAGAAAAGTGTGCCCGAGCGTACCCTCAAACAAGAGAACTCTAACCCAAGACAGTGGAAGACCATGGTAAAGAGGTTATGGCACTATCCATGACTAGAGAACAAGAGTTTGATTTTAAAGTGTCCCTCTTCTAGAAGAGCTGCTTACCATAGCTAAAGAGTCGCTTCTACCCTTACCCAAGAGGAAAGTAGCCACTGAACATTTATAGTTAAGTAGTTTCCCTCTTGATTAAAGAAGAATTGTTTGGTAATCTCAGTGTTGTCAAGTTATGAGGACAGAGGAGAATGTGGAAAGAATAGGGCAGACTATTTGGTGTGTGTGTAAGTAAAGGGAAAATGAACCGTGACCAGAGAGAAGGATCCAATGTAGTATTGTCTGGCCAGTCAAAGGACCTATAACTCTCTAGTGGTAGTATCTCAACGGGTGGTTGGTGCCCCAGCCAACCTACTACATATTGATCATGTTGAACAATAGAAAATTAGATACACTGTACTAATAACTATAAACAAAGGAATGAATAAATAGACAATAAGTAATAATGAGGACTTTGTACACAGATTTTAAGTAAATTATTAGAATTTTTTAGCGTTACTTAATGATCTTGGGATACCTGTCATTCGTTGGAGGGTTCACCTAATTTGATTGGTTGCTTTGACTAAAATTATCAACGAATTTACTTTTGATTTTTGCTATCGGTATCAAAATTCACTATCACTGTGATAAATTCTATCGATTTCGTATTTACGTTATCATTGTCTCAATATCCAAACTTTTTAATGAAAAATGTATCTTTAACTCTATACAACTTATTTAAAATTCTAGGTATGATTCAGTTTATTATTTGAATGCACTGAAATTGTCGTATTGAGAAAGTTTTATAAAATTTTTGGTGATCTATTGAGCGTGAGGAAATGCTCAAGTTCTTTTATCCTGACATGTTTTGAATATTGGTCTCCTGTTGGACAAAAACTTATGGTCTAATTCAATGTCTTACCCCTTATTAGGGCATTAATCTCTGGCACTGTCGTTCAGTTAGTTCTTTGTGCATGCTGCATAAATTCTTTTATAGTAATCCTGACCATCCTTTGTATTCATATCTTCCTAGACTGCATTATCCAGTACCTAGTACTAAGTAAGCAGTTAATTCGATAAACCTTGCCTGAATATATAGCAACAACTGCTGGTGTTGGAGCAGCGATACTTACAGCTGTAGTAGCAGGAAGTGCATAGGGCTTAGTACTACACACTATTCTCGAAGTTTATTCTAGCTGTGAAATGATTTTCGTAATCTGGTAGTTAAATCTGTGGAACTTTAGACGATCAAAAAATTTCTTGCAAATGCTTTTCTGTTGGACAGGTTTACATAAGTTGTTTTTTTTTTCTTTTTCATAGTTTATGTATGACTTCTCTATTTAACGTTATTCATTCATTAACGATGTTACTGATTTTAATGTGTTCAATGATTTTTCATCATGCTTAATTTATAATTTATTCGTTAATTCACTATTTCCATTCCATATTGAGCTGCTCTCCTAGTCGGAGCCATTCAGTTTGTAGAATTATGCTCTTCCAATTAAGGGTGTAGCTTTTCTAGTAATATTGATAATGATGCTATTGTAGCAAACAGGGTTTACTTCATTTGTATTTTTCGTTTCTATTTATTCACAGTTCATCATCCCAAAGAACGCTGCAAATAGCTGACTCATGCCTGAGAATAATCTTTTTGATTGTTAATGTGTTACCCAAGTAAATCAAAGCAACGGTCTCAGACTCAGTACGCTTGGTGACAGCCACCCCTTAGTATTAAGGCTACCAATCTCTTTCTAGTCCGCCCTACAGGCCAAGAATGGACATTACAGGTGACATTTTTTAACTGGTAGTTGAAGTGTTCCCTGAACACTCGATCAGCCCAGTTCAAAGAGCATGTCCCCCTGACATGCTTCTTGAAAGTTTGGTAGTATACTGAACAAAAGGCCATGATAGAGGTCTGCTAACTTAAGTCCTGTAGCAGTCCACGTGGCTGGTCTAGATAAAGGCCCACCATCTTGAATACTGCAGGCGAACATATGGTGGTTCATAAGATAGTCAACCAACTTTAATCCTGTAGATGAACACATAGATAGTCTGCCATCATGAATCCTACAGCTGAGGCCCAGACAAAGGCTCGCTATCATGTAATCCTGTAAGTGTCCACCTGCCTGACCAAGACAGTGGCCGATTATATAAATATAGAGCTAAATGACTGGCTTATCCAATCATGATACCCACCATTTTATTGATTCTACTGGGAAAGGACCAAACTACCTGACTCCTCTCCAAGCAAGATGCTGTATCGCAACGCAATCTGTAATACCAAATGCATGTTTATATTTTATCTCAAATTTTCTTATTCTTATCTTAGATGTTTATCCTAGATATAATAGCATTTATTATTGACTCTCATCTCCTGAAGACATCAGAACTTGACGTTAATATTCAAAAGTGGAAAAGCGTTTTTGTATGATTTAATTTTTACCTGTCATGAAAATATATAGCATGCTTATTCTAAAAGGACTAGAGAGAAAGATTGATGAAAAGCTGAGAGATAAACAAGCAAGATTTCGAAAAGGTAGAAGTTGTATTGAAAAAAAAAAAAATTCATTCTAAGACATGTTGTACAGTAATGCGTAGAATATAGAAATCCAATTTTGATGGCATTTGGGGACTATGAAAAAGAATTTGATAGTGTGCACCGGCCAATTTTGTGGAGAGTCCTGCGTTATTATGGAATTCTTCTTAAATATGTAAATTTTATTAAGTCTGTTCATAAGCATAGCAAGTGCAAAGTTAATGTTAGTGGAGTCTTATCGTATGAATTTACAGAGAACAGCGGAGTACTTTAAGGTCGCCTATGTTGTTTATCCTCCTCATGGATTTTGCAATGCGTAGAACAGTTGGGGATGGTGGAGAAGGATTGGACTGGATTGGTAATAGAAAATTAGCTGACCTAGAATATGATGATTATGCTGTCCTTATTAGCAGAACACAACAGAATTTGCAATGCTTGCTTACCAGAATGCATGAAATATCACACGAGGTTGGGCTCAAGATACATAGAAGAAAGACAGAGATGAGAACGAAATATGCAATGGAAGATGAGATATCATTGGAAGGAGAAAGAATTAATGAGGTAGAATCGTTCAAGTATTTAGGAACTATGATCTCCAATATAGGGTCATTAGAATTGGAGTTTAGTGAAAGACTGAAAAAAAAAAAAATAATAGCTAATTTAAGTAGGATTTGGAAAAATGAGACTATATATTAGTTTAGTGAGATCTGTGTTACTGTATGGACATGAGTCTTGGTATGACAATGAAACAATCTTCAACAGATTCAGCAGATTTGGGAACAAAGCCCCCAGAAGAATATTGTGAGTTAAATGGCAGGACAGGATTAGAAATGAAACTATAGAGATTACTCGAGTGCCATACGTGCATGAGATCATTGAGGGGAGATGGAGATGATTTAGGTATGGTCTTCGCACTCCCCAAGAGAAATTAGTTCACCAAATGTTTAACTGGGCTCCCCAAGGCACTAGAAGAGTAGGAAGACCCAGGCCTACATGGCTGAGAAATATGAAGTGTGAGTGGTAGACTGGCGAAATGTAAACGAGGCTCTGCGTTAATAGGCGCAGGAGGAGATGATGATGATGAATTTTTGACATGTTTGGCAGTCTAGCGAGGACGATTCAAAATAAGTCTATTTTGAGAAGAGTTATATTCTTTATTGATTACTCATTTTACCTTTGTGATAACCATCCTTTATTCCTTCCGTCATTCATAAAGTAACAAACTTATTATCATATAGTTGATTTGCGTACCGTAGATAAAAGTATCCTTATCACTGTATTTGTGTGGGGCCATAATTTACTAGTTGGTAACTTTTGCTGGTGGATGCGTGATACGACCCTTCAAAATAATAGGTTCCTGTTATATTGCCTACGTGGCACTCATTTAAGGAAAACATTGCCAGTTTTTAAGGTCCCAATGTGGAGCCAGTTTGGTGACATGGAGCTTACTTCAGACACACCAAGGTCTCCACTATGCCCTTAAAAACTAGTTTTTAGGATTGACAAGTTCTTACGTTCTGATACTAAATGCCGCAGCCCATTTCAATTAACAGCGAGGATAACAAGCCTAGCTTTATTTTTCCAAACACCAAACTATTTGAGTAAATCCTTATTGGTATATATGCTGTAAGTGAATTAA
>NC_090731.1:129625260-129640260 GCF_036898095.1 Palaemon carinicauda
CTGAGGCTCCAATAGCATCGTTCATGTAATTTCCTTATAAATAGCTCTGGAATGTCAATGAAGACCGAGTGCCCTCGACTGTTTGAACTTCGAATCCTCTTTCTTTCATTTGCGTATCCCTTCAAATGCCGGATTTGGCAGGGCAAGTCTACGATCATTTCCTGTTAAGAATATGGGAGATTTCAGACCTTTGACTTAGAGTATGATAGCACTACGTAAACATATGTGCGAAGTTAGTATGGTATTAAAGAATTATTTGTCGTACTGTTCTTAGTTCTACGTATTTATATTTTGTGTACAGAGATTAATAGAACCACGTTATAGGAACTTAAATTCTAGAAATTAGCCTTTGTCTCTGCAGCTTTACACCCAGAGCGGTGATCTGAATTCCGGTCACTTAAGGCACGAGATTGCCATTTTTTTCTGATAGATTAATTCTTGATGATATGTTGAGTGTATAGAATGTTAATCATGCCGAATAATGCCGAAACTAGGATAAGTTTTACTAAGAATAAATGTTTTTTAGCAATGTAATTGGGGAGTTCTTAGAATTGCTTAAATAAGTCTAAAATTATTAGGCTACCAGTTACAGATGTAGTAATTTTTCAGTTATGTTACTTGTAATATTGTCTACATAATTGTCTGCATTGTTTTTGTCTGTTGTTATTTTCACTATTTCAAATGACATTCTTCTTGAAATGCTAGATTCTTGTGAAATATAAACCAACAATCACCCAACCATAAATCTGCAAACAGACATACACAGCCTCCACAGCATTTCCGTTCCTGTTTCCTATTCCATTTTTTAAGACCTTTATTTACCTTGCGATAAAAGAAAAAAAAAATAGTAATTGAAAATGCAGTAACACAAACACAGTATTCAGGATGCAGGAAATTTACACGAGATTGGAAACGTCCCATACTGGCGATCAGCATGACTGGAGTTCGAGTCTCGCTCAAGCTCAATAGTTTGTTGTAGTGTCTATAGTGTGAGCAAAAGGATTGGGGATTTGGGGGAGCCTAAAGGTCTACCTGCTGGGTCATCAGCAGCCATTGCCTTGCCCTCCCTTGTCCAAGCTTGGGTGGAGAGGGACCTTGGGCGCTGATCATATGGATAAATACACACACACACACACACACACACACATATATATATATATATATATATATATATATATATATATATATATATATATATATATATATATACTGTATATGGTCAGTCTCTAGGAGTTTAATGCATTGTCAGACTAGCTAGGGCTATGTCACTGTCTTTTGCCACTGCCATTCATGAGTAGCCTTTAAAACTTTAAACGTGATGAGTCAAAAAGCCTTCTTCTCGTATAGTGTTTAAAGTTGTAGTCACTTGTAACATCTGCCATGCCACCTCATCCCGCATATACTCCGTGTTGATTACTAATTTTGTGAAAGCTCACTTCGGGAATGTGTTTTCCTTATACTCTGTTATCTTGTTTCGTATAAGAGGTGGGTTAGATTCTCCTTTCAAAGTGAAGACTGCTTTTTCTAACATATTTTTTTTCTGCCAGGTCTAAAAAAAGAAAAAAACAACTAAGCGATTAACGATTGGTTTTATGACGCACAGGCACACACACACACACACACACACACACACACACACACACTCAAAACAGCATGTGTTTGTTAACATGATTATTAGGTTAGAAATACAGTTTTTCTAGCATCCTCCTTTTGGACTTGAGTTATGGTCAGATGAGTAAGAGAGTCGGGTGTGTTTGCTAGTATTTATAGTTCCCTTGTGGGTTCTTAATCAACAAGGAGGGATGTGCATATATATATATATATATATATATATATATATATATATATATATATATATAAAAGAGAGAGAGAGAGAGAGAGAGAGAGAGAGAGAGAGAGAGAGAGAGAGAGAGAGAGAGATTTCAGATTTCCTGAACGAGTCTTTAGGTAATAATGTTTTTTCGTGTGTATTTATTTACAGATGCAGCCTTGAATAATTCTATTTGGCCTCAAAAAAGAAATGAAGTCATAGTATGAATGGACAGAGAGAGAGAGAGAGAGAGAGAGAGAGAGAGAGAGAGAGAGAGAGAGAGAGAGAGAGAGATTTCCTGAATGAGCTTTTCAGACAATAAAGTTTTTTACCTCCACCAACAATGCTGGAAGGAGGTTATATTATACCCCTGTATGTGTGTTTGTTTGTGTGTGTGTGTGTGTGTGTTTGTTTGTGAACAGCTTCTTGTCTACAATTTTAATCGTAGAGTAATGAAACTTGCAGGGATTAACTGATATGTAATAAGCTTGAAATGAGTAAATTAAGGAAGGTCAAGGTCAAAGGTCAGGGTCACAGTCAAGCAAAATGTCCAATTCAGGTAATCAGCAATGTGTTTTGACATCGTTGTCGTAGAAACTTCAAACTTGTTTCATATTTGAGTCTTTGAAAATCCATGCCAATTGATATACGTTAATGTCAAAGGTCAAGGTCAAGGTCGAGCAAAAGGTCGATAAATAAGCAGCCACGGCGGAAGTCTGCGCTCTACTGAGTGCCCCTCTAGATACTTATATGTATTTACAGAAGCAGCCTTGAATGATTCAATAAATAAAATCTTAGTATGAGAGAGAGAGAGAGAGAGAGAGAGAGAGAGAGAGAGAGAGAGAGAGAGAGAGAGAGAGAGAGAGAGAGAGGGGGGGGGGAGCCAACCTGTCTATTTGATGACGTATTTCTCTCACCGAAAGGAATTTCCAGAATTCCTTGAAGGAATCTCCTCTACCCTAGTCGGTCATTGTCCTTCACTTTCAGGTTCTCCTTTACCCCTTACTTCCTCTCACCATTTATCAAATATTTCAAATTTGTCATCTCTCGATTTAATCGATTTTCCAGTGTTTTTGTATTATTATTATTATTATTATTATTATTATTATTATTATTATTATTATTATTATTATTATTATTATTAGCTAAGCTACAACTCTAGTTGGAAAAGCAGGATGATATTAATCCAAGGACGCCAACAGGGATAAATAGCCCAGTGAGGAAAAGAAATAAGGAAATAAGTAAGATACAAGGAGAGTAATGAACAATTGAAATAAAGTATTTTAAGTACAATAACAACAATAAAATAGATATTTCATACATAAAATATAAAAACCTAATCTTTTGAATGGATTTTTTCATTTTAAGGTAATTCTGATTTTACAGAAATCCGGCTGGTTATTAAATTGTCCATCTCGGTTAGTTCTATGAGATCGTAAAGGTATAACAAATGATGATAACAACTGAACATGAAAGCACTTGGAAAAAGTTGAAAGTCAAGGACCGGAGTTTTATTTCTTCCCCTTTGACACGTTTGCTTGCGGTTGTAAGATGATATTCGCTCTTCTGGTCTGTTCAAGGTCGACCCCGTGTTTTGCATTTCAGTTTTCTCCATTCTTTCCTTTCTTATATAATTTTTTCTTGTCTTTTTTAATCCTCTCCTAATTTGGAGAGTCTATTCATATTTCGCCTGTCGTCTATAAATGACGTCAATAGGCGTATGATGATGATGATAATATTGATGATGATTCATTTTTACGATTTCTCGATGCTCCTCCCGACTGGGGTGGTAGGCCTACTCTTGTAAACTAAGATTTTACCCAATATTGAACATCGGCTCAAATCGTATTTCACTCGGCGGAGTCATTTTGTGTGTGTCTGTGTGTGTTATACAAGAAGGATAATGCGTTCAAGGATCTTGAAAACTTAAATTAGTAAAGACATTGTGTAGGGGTTCATCATAGCACACACCCACACACTATATATATATATATATATATATATATATATATATATATATATATATATATATATATATATATATATATATATACATATATACATTCTTACGAAGCTGGTCTACTGTAGAGTAAATATCTTATTTTATTTATAATTTTATTTATATTTCGTATACTGTTTTCATTTGTGCATTGAAGAGATTATATCCAGCCCGTAAAATGAGCCCCTCTCATGTAGACATAAGCATTTTATGTAAATTATGTAAGACTTTTGTCGTAAATTTCATTGTACTTTATATTCAATTCAACATACGTAATTTTACGTTATTCTTCAAGAATTAACTTTTTATTTCACGTATGTTTGCTACGAAATCTTATGTTGTCTATTTGAAAGTGTTGTAGGATTCATGGAGATAGGAACAAGGGCTTAGGTAATGTTCTTTTATATTTTATGATGTATTGCGTCATGTTTGAGAGAGAATTATATAAGAATGTTGTTGGTCTATACAAAAAAAAAAAAAAATAAAGGTCTTAGTATCATTAAGGTTCCCCAGATTTTCTAAATGGCAGAGTGACCTAAAAGTATGGTTATGACATAATAGGGAATCTGAAATTCGTTCTCAAAATTGGAAGACCTATTTTGACAACTGAAGACTCAGTCAATAGGTTACAAGTATTTTAGCTTATTTCAGACTGACATTTTGAAATGAAGAGACCTGTAAACAATATGTATATTTTCAGGAAACCTATGAACCTTCAGGCTATGAATGGCAACGTAAACTACTCTGAGCGGTAACCGAGATGAAGGAGACTTAAAGAATGTTCAGAATTCAATGAAACGTTTAACTCAGATAAAAAAAGAAAAAAGAAAAGAAAATTGTGAAGACATTTTTATTCTACCAATCAGGTGTTACTGATACACTTCAGATGGAAAAAAAACTCTTTCATTGTTTTCCCTTTGATTCTGTATTACTTTTAAGTAAAAAGACATTTCTAAGACATTATTTTCACAGAGGTAAAAAGTTGCCCATACTTCAGAGGCTTCCTTTTTGTCGATGACTTGCCAAGGACACCCAAGGTTATATTAAGTAAACACCTGTTGGCTTCCAACAGACGCGGTGACTAGCACATACTCTGATGATATTAAATAATAATAATTCTGGTTTTAGATTCACCAGCCACTAAATACTTAATTCTAGAGTGGTTTATACAGGTTGATACATACAAAATGGACGCATCTAACGTTAAGTTTCAACTTCTTTTTAAGCTAGAATATTTCCTGAGTGATTAAACGCCACCCTTTTTTGTAGTTCTTCAAAATTGTTTGTTTTTCCCACACCTGGCCATTTGTGCCGGGGCATAAAAACCCAACTAACCCGTCCTAACATTTCCTTATGGCTGGTCTTATGGGTCTTCGAAACAGCCAACGGACAATTTTAAAGTGATTAGGTAAGGGTAAACGGCGTGTCAGTTATCGGGAGTAGGAGTCGGTATGGTCTACGAACGGTCTAGGTAAGGTGGGTCTAGGGCAAGATCTAAGATCTTGGTCTAGGGGTTCTTGGTATATACCTAGACCGTGGACGTCAACTCGGTAAATACGGAAGCGCATTTGCCCTTTTTCGGTAATTATGACGTAGGTTCTTTTTTTTTTCTTTTTCTCTCTTTTTTTATCCCGGACCTTTGCCTGAGTAGCTTCGTGTGCAAAGTGCACATGGTCTAACTAACTTTTAACCGATTATTGAGTATCGTGCGTAATTATATATATATATATATATATATATATATATATATATATATATATATATATGTATATATATATATATATATATATATATATATATATATATATATATATATATATATATATATATATATATATATATATATATATGTTTATGAGCTGTTTTGACTGTAGATGCCATAACAGCGTGTAAGATGTAGAGTTTATTGATTTATGAACATTCTGTATTATGTATATTGTAAACTTTATTTTTTCTTATTTTCAAAATGTTTATTCTTTCTTCTATTATATAAGGTTCACCGAAGCCGAAATATTACATTCCAGCATCAATAACTGTGCTATGAATTAAAGTAATGCAATTGTTTATAATCACAATTCAAAATACTTAATCTACACCGTGCACACTAACTTTGTATTATCTATTTCGTATAATATAAGTGGATAGTAACTTATCCATATACGCCAGGTTAGAGATTCTTTTTATTAACTTTTTGCATAGTAGAAACTTACTTGAATATTTACAGAGAGTATATATGATTATTTTTTTTAGAATTCTGTTCTTTGTTAACCATTTATTTTTATATTTTCATTTTTATTTTTCTACGTTTATTTGAACTGAGTAATGGTAGTTTATCTAAATATTTTCAAATGCATCATCCCTATGTAAAGATTTTAAATGCTATGAAGTAGGGGATAATTTATATTCAATATATACTGTATATATATATATATATATATATATATATATATATATATACATATATATATATATATATATAATTTATATACAGTATATATTGAATATAAATTATCCCCTACATCATAGTATTCCAAATCTTTACAATTATTCAATATATACTGTATATATATATATATATATATATATATATATATATATATATATATATATATATATATATATATATATATATATATATATATGCAAGTATGTATATAAAACATACAAACACACACACACACACACATATATATATATATATATATATATATATATATATATTCACACACACATATATATATATATGTATATACATATATATACATATATATATGTATATATATATATATCTATATATATATATATGTATATATATATATATATATATATATATATATATATATATATATATATGTATATATATATCTGTTTCCTCTTTGAAGGGCGAGTTGCCGGAAGTGTTTAGACTTTTTTTCTCAGGTTGTATTTAATGGTGAGGTTTTTAGCAAAACCCCCTTTCTATTTTACCCCCTTCACATTGCTTGTCCAAACAGTCTAAATCATCAGGCCTTCTCAACCCTCAGAAAATGTAGACATGTAAAGCTCCTTGGGGCATGATTTGAGTCCCTCTGGGGCGGTGTCCTTCCTTACAACAACTTGTAGTGTTATAATACCGGTATTCTCTCTACAATGGAATAGCTTTCGTTTTTCCTACCATGTTATCCTTTCCTCTCCAGTTCTAAAGATTCTTTGACTAAATAGAACTTCATTCAGGTGTGAGGAAATGAAGCAAACTCTATGCTACTGTTTTGAGTCATTTTCATACGGCCTTTGTGAGGGCTACAATGGTTGGACTATGGAATTACACTTAAACAAAGGCTATGATGGTATTAAAAAAAAAAAAGTTGAAACTCCAAAATTAATATGCATTTTTATATGCTTGGAAAATTAGAAATTGTCATTGTTTTTTTTTTTTATTTTATTTTCCTTTTTGATAAATAGAAGCCTCGAGATTAATTTTGAAATTCGAGACCTATCATCCAGAAAGATCTGCAGGCGCTCATGACTGATTCCACCAGCTCCTACCTCCAATGTTTTTATAATGAAGCCTAAATATAGCGTTGCTGTTCCATGACAACTTATGTTCTCGCTTCTCTAGCTTTTTATCTGCAATAAAGTAGCTTCTGTACTTCCATCCAAGGCGTCCATGTAGTTTCACTCTTTTCTCTGATAAAATGCATGCTGCGATTACTGCATTGAGTTTAATATCCTTTCCTCCGGGCCGTCATTGTCTGTCCAATGCAGCCTAAATCACGAGGCTTTCTTTGACCCCTTTAACCACGTTTTTCCATATTTGAATCCTCTTTGAACTGTACTGTTCCTTAAGTCAACTCTGGTCTCTCTGCTCCAGCATTCCTTTGTAGTGAAGTAGTTTCTTTCTGTACTTTTATCCAGGACTTCCATGCTATTTCACTCATTTCTTTGATGAAGTATACAGTCCAACTGTTGTAATGGTTTGGTCGATGTCGACTTTTTTTTTTTTTTAACATAAACTGTTTCCCATAAAAAGGGGGTCTCCAGGAAAGAACATCACATCAGTCGCTACCACATTCATCCTCAAATTACTGAATCGTGGATGAACCACCTGTCTAATAAAATCTCTATGTCAGTTGATCTATATAATTACATAAAAGGCTCAACAACAGTGAATCAAATCCCCATATACAACCTTTGCTATTCATCTCTGTCTTGTGTGCATTTTTGTTAATCAAGGTCATCAAGGCCTTTTCGTTCCAAAAAGTCTTTTACTTTATCTATCTGTCCTTTTCTAAGCCTTTCTTTCTATTTACGTTTGAATTATAAGCATTTTTTTTTTACTAAGCTAATTTTTTTTTATTCTTTCCACACAACTAAACCAGGCCAAATTACTTTGATCTTTCCATTCTCCAAAACTAACTGTTTATCACTTTTTTCACACGTCAACACATTTGTAACAATATATTCTATCATTACACCACATACATTTTTCATGCATTTTCTATATTTCCTGCTTCATCAATTGTATAATACATATCCTTTCTCATTCTACAATATATTTATCCCAAATTATTATATTAATTAACAAATTCTATTTTTTCTGCTATCTATTTTAAGATGCATTGCTCCATCTTCCTAGTTTCTGTTTAACCTCAAAATCTTGCTCTTTTTCAAATTTACTTTAAACTTTTTCATTTTCATCTGTTACGAACACTTTAAAACTCTTACCACCCTCAGTCGTTTCTTTTCACTATCCTGATAAGCAAAACATCATTTCCAAACATTAAATCACTCCCTATTCCATTTACAACCCATCCACTGCCTTTCTTTGATCTATCATCATTGCATCTATAAAGATAATGGAAATCCATGAAGACTTAATCCACCCTTATCTTAGTCCATCTGTCACCCACTTCACACTCTAATATAATTCATTTACTTTATAAAATCTTTTTATTGCACTCACCATTCTATTATCTATACCCTAAGCCCTAAGGGTTGTGGTGGTCTAATGGAAACGTCCTTGCACGGTGTTCCGCCGGAATGGGATTCGGGTCCCGCTCAAGCTCGATAGTTTCTTGCAGTGTCTGCAACCTTGACATCCTTGTGAGCTAAGGGTGTGGGGGAGGAGCGTGATTTGGGGAAGCCAATGGGTCTACTTGCTGAGTCATCAGCAGCCATTGCTTGCCCCTCCTTGGCCCTAGCTTGTGTGGAGAAGGGGCTTGGGTGCTAATCATATTTATATATGGTCAGTCTCTAGGGCTTTGCCTGCTATGCTAGCTACGGAAATGTCACTGTCCCTTGCCTATGCCATTCATGAGTGGCCTCGTACCTTTTAACATCCTAAACGCAATCCTCGTTACATCTCTATTAGTTTTGCATTATTTTTCTAAACCATTCAAAATCCTATTTGATCCATGCAACCTGTAGTTGGTACACCAAGCCTTGTTACCACCAGGGATTTCTGGATTGATCTCAGAAAAAAAAAAAAAAAAAAAAAAAAAATTGAAATCGGGTCCACAGCTGGGCAGTCCTGTTGTGACTCTTGATTGAAACAATGCATTATGTGCATGGATTGTAGCTGATTGAAGTGGGTGCAGTTATTAACCTCATCTTTAGATACTTGTTTAAATACGAAAAAGTCAATACAAGAACAGGAGAAGACGTTTAGGTGATCTCTCTCTCTCTCTCTCTCTCTCTCTCTCTCTCTCTCTCTCTCTCTCTCTCTCTATATATATATATATATATATATATATATTCATATATATATATATATATATATATATATATATATATATATATATATATATATATATATAATTGCTTGTTTGTTTGCAACCAAAACAGCATTAAGATTATTGCATTGTATTGAAATCACTAAGATGGGAAATTCAAATGAATGAGCCCAATAATGCACCGTGCATCAGAGCGATAGAGTTTCTGTTAAACTATTCCGTCGTATGAATACTCCTTGGGGTAGTCTCTCCAGACTTTTTATTCAAGGCCACTGGCCCACTGGCTGTTACTAGTTTTAACTATACAGTGCTTCTACTCTACTGCATGAAGGGAAAATTACTATATGCCTGGGAAAGGGACATTACATAGCCAAAGTCTGTATTACTTTTGTGAAAATCCTAGACATTATGCGTGAACACGACTCAAAGGGAGAATTTACGGCGTGTTTGAAAAGAAAAATATATTGTACAACGTTGCTTTTGTGTGTGGTTATTAGAGTTGGTGATGCGGGAGAAAAGGTGCCCTTGAATAAAAAGTCTGGAGAGACTACCCAAGGAGTATTCATACGACGGAATAGTTTAACAGAAACTCTATGGCTCCGATGCACGGTGCATTATTGGGCTCATTCATTGGAATTTCCCATCTTGGTGATTTCAATGCAATACAATAATCTTAATGCCGTTTTGGTTGCAAACAAACAAGCTATCCCACCGTGGGATAGCCAACGCCTATTTGACAATGTAGGTGTATTGAGTTGCTATGAATACATTTTTTTTTTCTTTTAACCCTGGCGTCAGCAGTCAAACTAAATGCAGCCATTACATCTGGGGAAGAGTTTTATTGGACAGCTTGAAATTGTTTTCAGGCAATTCCTATTTTCCATTTAGCCAACTTTTATTCATTGTGGTTTTTAGGAAGTCCAAAAATTAGTAGTTGACGATTTTATTAATTTCTCCCAGATTCTCTTTTAAAATAATAGTCGTAATTTGAATATACTTTTATGGTGTAATACAGAATTTCTTTGGCAGTACTTCAGGGTCTACTTGTAATCCAGTCAGAAAGTAAAGAAATACGTAAAGGAGATAAAATTGTTTTCATGCTTTTGACCTATGATTTTTCATTTTAGTGTGTTTTATCACATTATTCCCATTCACATATTTAAATTTCTAAGCTGCAATTGACAAAAACATAGAAAGAATGATATAATTACAAAGGCCCGAGTACAAAAACAAGAGAAATTTTATTGCATTGTCTCACATTAAAAAGATAAAAAGGCATATTTCAAAATCAATTGATAGGACTTCAAATGAAAATATGAGAATCAATGGTTTTGGTCATTTTTCTCTTCAGTTTCCCACTAGGCAAAATCCACAAGACGTTCTTGAAACAGCAGTTCTTAAAAATTTACGATTATAAATCAGTTTTCCTGAAAGATCTCTATAAATAGACTATTGTTGCCAGAGCTGTTAACGGCATTTAAACTAGTAAACGTTTACAAAAATGTTGGAATTTTTTATTCTATTAAGAAGTTCAACAAGTTATAAAGCCTAGAGTTACTCTATTATGTGTAAAAGTATTTGTGTTATGATTTTTCTTTCCATTATGATAAGCGTGATGTCCTGTTGGAAATGTAGAGTTAATTCCACATCACTTGCAGTCACAAGAAGTTTTTTTAAGTAATCCTTCCTATCACCCGTACTGAGGCCAACAGTCAATTCTTATTTATAAAATCTTTATACAAAGTTAGTGAAGTTAATATTTCCTGACGATTCATCTCTCATGTATTTCCTTGCCCTTCACTCGCAGACACAAGATATTTTCTTAGATAATCCTGCTTAGCAGCTAACAGCTAATAAACAGCACTGAAGCTAATAATGAATCCCGTTATATAAATTTTTTGAAAAGACATGCTGAAGACAAAATTTCCTGGCGATTCATCTGCCATTCATTTCCGCCATCAGACGTGTGGCTATCTTTCAGCCTTGCCCCCATGTAGCTAAGTTCACCACATGCACGAGAGAGAGAGAGAGAGAGAGAGCTCTATTTCTATTTTGAAGTTTACCTTGGTTTCATTCCACAATTGTTTTACATTTTAGCTACATCTACGAGGTCTGGTTTTAACTATAGTTAATTTAACACATTTTTCATTTGTTTGATGTCGGCTACCCCCCAAAATTGGGGGAAGTGCCTTGGTATATGACGATGTAGTTTTACACTTACTCTGGGTTTTCTGCCTTGGTTAACCTTGTCGCAAATTAGAACTGGTACGCCTACAAGTGATGTCACATGAAATACAGTACCAGTTACTTTATTGCACTTGATCTTGATTGCATGAACATTTGTTCTCTCTTAATATCTATTTCTAACTTTTTTATATCTTAGTCTCTGGTTCTCTTGCTTTGTTAAAAATATTTTAGACAAATCACAAATTATTCTTACTACTTTCATGAGCAGGAAAATTGACATAACAGTTAAACTGCAAATAATCACAGTTCTGTTTTCCGACACCAATCATCTGTTTGAGAATGCATATTAGGGATTTTTCTTTTTCCTTTACTATCTATACCAGCTTGTTGCGGGTCCATAAAACTTTGAGGGCCAGGAACAGTCCACCGAATGACTGGCAAGTCTTGGTCTTATCTGGTGAAAACCCGTCCTCAGGGGACAAGAGTTAATTGCAGAAAATGTTTGTTTAAATGTCAGATTTATATTAATTTAATCCCTCTCATAGTTGCTTGCTTATTATTCTACAGTTTTTTAGTTTCATATCTATAATCATTTGAAAAATCAATGTATGTAATGCTAATATCACACCTACCAAGATTATCTAATAATATGTATGTAGCTCATAATAATCTATAAATGATGTAATATTTACTATAAGCATTTGATTAAATTTCTATTAGAAAAGATATGGATTATTTTTTAAGGTGACTAACTTCAACAAATACAGCTGTATCGCTTTTATTTGAATATAAGACTCAGCTTCATTCCAGCACTTGAAAAAAATACAATATTTCCCAGGCTTAGACATTCACCGAAGGACGAAAGTAATCGAAAAAAATGGTTGAGTCGAACGCCCAATAAAAAACTCAATGAACAGCATGTTCCGATCCTTAGATGGGAAGAGGGAAGGTCTCGGCCTCTTCGGCAATGTGATATACACTCTTTGGAAGTCTTATTTGGCTATCTTGAACATATCATTGTTATATCATATCATAATCATAATATTTTCCACTCTTTCTTTATTTATTTAAATTCAAAGAAATTCTCCACATGGCGATGGAATCCTTCTCGTCTCTTGTCGAGAGATTTTTTGTCCTTGTTTTTTGTACCAGTGAATATTCATCATCAGTGCAGGACAAAGGCCTCAGACATGTCCTTCCACTCCTGTCTATTTATGGTCTATCTAAACCAGTTTATACCAGCAAATTTCTTTTGCTCGTCAATCCATCGTCTTCTCTTCCTTCGCCTGTATTGTTTGTAATCTCAAGGGACAGATTCTCTTATTCTTCTTGTCCTTCTATTATTGGTCATTCTCATTATATGTCCTGCCCATCTCCATTTCTGTTTTTTTTTACATGTCTGAATATCCTCTACTTTAGTTCGCTTTTCTATCCGTTCTCTTTTTCTGTCTCTTGGTGTTATTCCCATCATTATTCCTTCCATAGCTCTTTAAATTATAACCAGCTTATGTTCTAAGGGTTTATTAATGAAAATAAAATAGGATATAGAACTTCTATTAAAAAAATATTCACGACTAGATATATTTTTTATTTAAAAACTTATTTAGATAAACAGTAAAAAATTCAATTATAAATACACGATAAGTTAAATAAAAAATTATTTATGTAAATATACTATGATGTATATATGTTATAGATTGTAAGATTGTAAATGTGTATTTCATAATAAAAGATAAAAAAAAAAGTGTAGATTATTATGAGTGAAGTAAAACCTGCTTGATAAGAATTAATTGCAAAAACTGATATTTTATAAAATTGTAAATTATCTTTAGACTGTAAAAAGTATATTTTTGTAAGCGATCTATATTGTTTAAATCTTTGATTTTTTTTTTTTTTTTTTTTTATAAGTCTGTTGCCACCTTAAGTCTGGTCCTTATTATTCTTGAAACCATTCAAGTCTTAGACCTAAAGAACTTTAAGTTAGAGCATTTCAGAAATGGATTTTGATACGCAAAACGACCTGAAATAAGCTAGTAGGGCACCGATGGCACTTCTTGTACTGGGCAAACACTTATTATTATTATTATTATTATTATTATTATTATTATTATTATTATTATTATTTAAGTTGCAACCCTGGGTCCCAAGGAGGAAAGTCCCCCCACCACAAAAAAAAAAAAAAAAAAAAAAAAAATCAGTTGAGTGGAATAATGAGTAGATATCCATTTTTGAAGTTTTACCTGTCCATATTCATCATAAATGTCGATTGATTTGTCAAGAATTATTTTGAGGTTTATCTGTTATTTTAATTTTATGATATATATATATATATATATATATATATATATATATATAAATACAGTATTTTTATATATTCATATAAATATATATATATATATATATATATATATATATATATATATATATATATATATATATATATATATCTATATATAATGTTTTATTTCTTTATCTGTAAAGAAACATTTCTTCTATATCTACTTTGAATACAGCGACGTCGCACATAAATCCAGAAACATGGCTAGTGCGCACTGTCTTCATCTATGACCATGACTTGGCATCTGGGCTCGTGACTTGATTGGAATACAATTTTCAAACTACTTTTTATATTAGTGTTCACTTGTTCAGTTGAGAAATAGTCCTCACTGACGTGGTTTCTATTGTTTTTTTTTTTATTTTATTTTTTTTTCTATTTTTTGTAGTCCCAGTTTAATAGGCGATATGATATTGGCTTTCCCTCCAAGATCCTTACATTGGCGTTTTCCATTAACCGCATAAACTTTCTCAAAATTCTAGGCTACGTTCTTGATTGAAAGAAATATATGCGGTAGATGGAATACAATCTTCAAACTCCTTTATATATTAGTTTTCACTTTGAGAAATAATCCTCACTGGCATGGTTACTATTGTTTATTTTATTTATTCTTTTTTTTTTTTAACAACTGAACAGAAAATCTGGATACTGAGCCTCCCAGATTTTTTTTTTTTTTTTTTTTTTTTTTTTTTTTTTTACAAATGAACAGAAATCTGGATACTGAGCCTCCCCAGAAATTTTGGACGCATATCTGTCACGAAGAATTTTTTTGATTCTACAATGTTCTAAATAGCGTTCCCTTGTTTGGTTTTCAACAGATGACCCGCATCTCTACCATTCTCCAGTTGTATTATATGTCCTTTTAACTCTCATAATTTTTGCTGCATTCTTGGAGTTTATTTCTTGCAGAGACCCAATTTGCTGAATGATTTTCCTAATGCAGTTTAAACTGGTAGAG
>NC_090731.1:129645260-129657760 GCF_036898095.1 Palaemon carinicauda
AGTTTCTCCCCGAGATTTCGAGGGTTTTGACTCCGAACCTGATCCCGTGGTGGGTGCAGCAGAAGACGTAGAGGAAATCGTCTCCCTTGGCAAGTCCATGGGTCTGGAGGTCGACGCAGATGACATCACGGAACTCGTCGCTGAACATCACGACGAACTTACTACAGAGGAGCTCAAGGAACTCCATGCTATGTCTGAGCACATGAGTGATGACGAGGAAGGGATCGAGGAGATAGAACATGTGTTAGGTTCGGCGCAAATAAAAGAGATGTTAGGAAAATATCAAGACGTGGTCGACTTCATCGACAAATACCATCCAAAAAAATTGCAGGTTTGTCGTGTAGTTGCGCAGTTCGATGATGTTTGCCTAACTCATTTTCGAAACATTCTGAAAAGCCGTACCAAGCAACTTTCTATCGATAGCTTCTTTAGAAAAACTACGAAGCGAACTCGTGATGAAGAGGAAGGAAGTGGTTCAAAGAAAACGGCAAAGAGTGAAAAGAAAAAAATTCAATCAATTTTAAGTGGAGAGAGTGAGTGATTAAAATTAATCATCAAAAAGAAAAAAAGAAAATGTAAAAAAAAATATAAAATATAAAAATAAAAAAAAATAAATAAGCTAAGTTAGGTTAAAGTTCACTTAGTGTAAGTTAGAATAAGTTACGGTAGTGTACGTTTATCGTAGTCACCCTCTCTACCTCCTCGCCACCCGTCCGTGTCCTCTCTGCGTAGCAAGACGATACCTGCTAAAGTATGCTAAAAACCCGTTTCTTATTTATTATTTCTTGATAATTATTTTTTTTTACATGTCTATTATCTCATTTAGAGTGCATATTGTCATGTGTAATTATGTGTAGTAATTTATTAAGGAGTTATCATAGGTCTTTGGGCTCAACCACGGATTAATCCTATTTCAATGTATTCTTATGGGAAAATTCGTTTCTACATCTGAACATTTTCTACATCCGAAGTCGGTTGTGGAACGGATTAAATTCATATGCAGAGGTACCATTGTATATATATATATATATATATATATATATATATATATATATATATATATATATATATATATATATATATATATATTGAAGATGCAATCTTCCTTAGTACAAAAATAACTTGAAATAGGGTAGTCCACATAAAAAAAATTAAAAGAGAATGTGTATACGTAGAAATGCTCTACAGTTTCGTCCGCTACGGGACCTATTCTTAGAGCGTTTATTAAGAAAAGGCGCTAAGAATAAGTCCAGTGGCGGACGAAACTGTGGAGCATTTTTACATATACACATAAATTTTCAATTTTCCTAATGTGGACATATATATTCAAATAAGACATATATTTTTGATACATTAATGTCTGGATTCTCTTAACGACCTCAGGATCAGAGCCCCAGGCGAAATCACACAAAGACAACAGCTTCTGACCGGTTGGGAGTCGAACCCTGGTCCAGGAAACTTGTCATGTCACTGTACATACAAGTTTCCTGGACCAGGGTTCGACTCCCGGTCGGCCAGAAGCTGCTGTCTTTGTGTGATTTCGCCTGGGCCTCTGATCCCGAGGTCGTTAAGAGAATCCAGATATTAATATATAAAAAATATATGGCTTATTTGAATATGAAAAACACTTCTAAATGTGCAAAATTACCATATATATATATATATATATATATATATATATATATATATATATATATATATATATATACATATATATATATATATATATATATATATATATATATATATATATATATATATATATATATATAAAGTATATATATATATACATATATATGTATATATATATATATATATATATATATATATATATATATCATCATCATCATTATCATCTCCTCTTACGCGTGTTTGCCGCAAAGGACCTCGGTTATATTTCGCCAGTCGTTTCTGTCTTGAGCTTTTAATTCAATACTTCTCCATTCATCATCTCCTACTTCAAGCTTCATAGTCCTCAGCCATGTAGGCCTGGGTCTTTCAACTCTTCTAGTGCCGTGTGAAGCCAAACTAAACGTTTGGTGAACTAATCTCTCTGAGAGTGTGAAGTGCATGACCAAACCATTTCCATCTACCCCTCATCATGATCTCATCAACATATGGCTCTCGAGTAATCTCTCTCATGGTTTCATTTCTATTCCTGTCCTGCCATTTAACTCCCAATATCCTTCTGAGAGCTTGTTTTCAAATCTACTAAATTTATTGACGATTGTTCCATTGTCATACCACGACTCATGCCCATAGAGTAACACTGATCTCACTAAACTGATATATAGTCTAATTTTTATATGTAATTTCAGGCGATTTGAATTACAAATTTTACTTAACCTAGCCATTGTCTGATTTGCTTTTTTCAATCTTTCACTAAACTCTAATTCTAAAGACCCTGTACTGGAGATCATAGTTCCTAAATACTTATATTATTCTACTGCACTAATCCTTTCTCCTTCCAACGATATTTCATCTTCCATTGCATACTCCGTTCTTATCATCTTTGTCTTTCTTCTATTCATCTTTAGCCAAAAACTAGTTAAAATCTTTCTTTCTCTCTCTCTCTCTCTCTCTCTCTCTCTCTCTCTCTCTCTCTCTCTCTCTCTCTCTCTCTCTCTCTGTTGCCCCATACAGGAAATATCGACCGTTCCATAGATGGAAGTTTCCAAAACGAGGTAACATTTTCGTTCTTCATCATTATCATAAAACGATATAGTTTTTCTTTTATTAACTGTCCTCCACGTATGACCATTTCTATCACTAACACATGTGAGTTTAGTTTAAGAGTTTAAAGGCCACTCGTGAATGGCAGAGGCAAGGGACAGTGACATTGCCCTTTCAAGCAGGACAATGCCCCAGAGACTGATCATATATACGTATAATCAGCGCTCAAGGCCCCTCTCCACCGAAGCTAGGACCAAGGAAGAACAGGCAATGGTTAGTGATGACTCAGCAGTTAGACCTATAAGCTTCCCTAAAGCCCACCCCTCTTCTTAGTTCACAAGGATGGTGAAGTTGCAGCGATCAAAGAAACTAACGAGTTTGAGCGGGACTCGAACCTTGGCCACCCTAAGAGAAGGCCTAATCACCTTTTACCGGTAGGCTGAGAGAGAGAAAGCCTACCAGAGACTAGTACACCTAAGCCAGTTACCGAGAGAGGTCACGCTGCTGGTAGACGAATTTTATTATCTTAAAGCTATACAAAATAGTTAAAAATGGTGGTGCATTTTAAGTAACCATTTGAGAATATACTGGAAAACTTTTATTGAATTTAAAAAGAAAAGCGATTGAAAACTCGGGAAAAAAATAAGCGTTGTTGTGCAACAGTGTTTTCCCGCTCTCCTATCCACCCGTTCAAGTGATGTGAAAATAAATGTAAGGAAAATTGTATGACCGGGCCAAAGGATTACTGGAAATTAAGAAGGAAAAAATAAATGTGTTAGGAACATCACCAGTGAAGATTTTAGACGCCATAAATCATTGTGTATGTATGTGGGTCTCTCTCTCTCTCTCTCTCTCTCTCTCTCTCTCTCTCTCTCTCTCTCTCTCTCTCTCTATCATATATATATAATGTTTCCATGGTTGTATTTATATCCAGGTACATCATGTTTCATGTGCATTAAATATCATTAACGATATATTTATCTGAATGGCAGAATTATGTAGCTAAACGAAGACAATGAGTCGCAGTCTATCGGTGGTAGCTTAAAACTATATAACAGAATGTTTTTAATAAGAAGGACGAAAATTTGATACAACATTGAAGATTTCGTGATTTATCTTTAATGTGTTAGAAATATCAAATGTTTTCCTCCGATAGAATATCCAAGTAAATAGAAATTGCTAACCATTATAAATCATCTTATGCACTAATTATCACATTTCTTTTTGATACAAGGGAGGTTGTGTCATAGGATAGGCATTTGATTGCAATGAAGCAGCAGCCAGTGCACATTATTATCATTAATTGCCAAGCTGCAACCCTATTTGGAAAAGCAGGATGCTATAAGCCCAAGAGCACCAACAGGGAAAATAGCCCAGTAAGGAAAGAAAACAGGGAAAAATAAAATATTTTAAGAACAGTAACATTAAAATAAATATCGCTAATATAAACTATGAAAACTTTAACAAAAACAGAGGAAGAGAAATAAGATAGAATTGTGTGCCCGAGTGTACCCTCAAGTAAGAGAACTCTAACCCAGGACAGTGAAAGACCATGGTACAGAGGCTTATGGCACTACCCAAGACTAGAGAACAAGAATTTGATTTTGGAGTGTCCTTCTCCTAGAAGAGCTGCTTACCATACCTAAAGAATCCCTTCTACCCTTACCAAGAGGAAAGTGGCCACTGAACAATTACAGTGTAGAAACCCCTTGAGTGAAGAGGAATTGTTCGGCAATCCCGGTGTTGTCAGGTGTGTGAGGACAGAGGAGAATATGTAACAATATGCCAAACTATGCGGTGTGTGTGTAAGCAAAGGGAAAATGAACCGTAACCAGAGAGACGGATCAAAATTAGTTCTGTTTGGCTAGTATCAACGGTTGGCTGGTGCCCCGGCCAACCTACTACCTACTGCCTATGCTTTCATGAAATGGGCTGAGCTGTCCAAATTTCGTTGTAGTTCATATTATTCCTGTAAAAACTATAAATGCCAAAATGTTATTCAATGTTATAAAGTAATAATAGATTTTGACAAAAAAATATCTTAAATAATCACTGTAATTGCTGATAATAATACGATAAATGGAGAAGCGGAGAAGAAGACTCCAAAATCAAACCATCGTTCTCTAGTCTTGGGTAATGCCATAACCTCTGTACCACGGTCTTCCACTGTCTTGGGTTAGAGTTCTCTTGCTTGAGGGTACACTCGGGCACACTATTCTATCTTATTTATCTTCCTCTTGTTTTGTTAAAAGTTTTATCGTTTATATAGGAAATATTTATTTTAATACTACTGTTCTTGAAATGTTTTATTTTTCCTTGTTTCCTTTCCTCACTGGGCTATTTTCCCTGTTGGAGCCCCTGGGCATAGCATCCTGCTTTTCCCACTAGGGTTGTAGCTTAGCAACTAATAATAATGATAATGATATAAATTTTTTTATTTGGTGGTCAATAGTTAATGTAAAGGTAAAATCTAAAGTGTAAAGAATCAATAATGAATTTTATATATATATATATATATATATATATATATATATATATATATATATATATATATATATATATATATATATATATATATATATATATATCTTTGTGGCCAAGTGGTAAGTCACTGTTAATACAAGTTTCCTGGACCAGGGTTCGACTCCGGCCTGGTCAGAAGCTGATGTCGTTGTGTGATTTCGCCTGGGGCTCTGATCCCGAGGTCGTTAAGAGAATCCAGACATTAATGTATAAAAAAATATATGGCTTATTTGATATATATATATATATATATATATATATATATATATATATATATATATATATATATATATATATATATATATATATATATATATACCGTCTTAAGGTATTGAACACTTCGCAATAGGCTTACAACGTAGCAAGCGTGAAAGCGTTTTGATGGTCAGGTCGGTCTAATGTAGTTTTAACCCTGATGTAGGCAACGGTAAAGTATCTCGGCGGGCCGGGGTAGGAGAGGCCTTGTAATCTCGGTGGCCAAGGATAAAGACACATGTTAGTAAACTTGTTATGCATGAGGTGCTTGTAAAACAATAAAGAAATGTGGCATGCATATTTTACAGTTGCTAAGATTGTCTATTGAACACGGGCTAAGCGTTGGTGCATATATATTTATATATATATATATATATATATATATATATATATATATATATATATACAGTATATATATATATATATATATATATATATATATATATATATATATATATATATATACATATATATATATATATACATACATACATATATATATATATATATATATATATATATATATATATGTATATATATATATATATATATATATATATATATATATATATATATATATATATATATATATATATATATATATATATATATCCAGGCACTTCCTCTTTATCATATAATGGAGAGGTATTCAACTACTTATGTGTGTTTGCAATCATACTGATAAAGCTACAGGATTATTCTAAAGCAAGAACTCATGTTAGAACGAGAATCGAGAACAGCAGCTAAAGCAGCAAAGAAAGCAGCAGTAGAAAGCTGTAGTCCTCATTCCGTTTGCTTTCATACAGCAATTAAAGGCTGCGTTTATTCCTTCTTCGCATTCAGCCTTTAGCATCGGGTGCGTCAATGAAATATATTATTCATGAGATACACAAGAACACACTTCGGTGACGACGGCTACAAGAAAATTAATTTCCATTTCATTTTCTTCTTTGTTATTAATCCATTTGTTTTTTAATATAATAATAATAATAATAATAATAATAATAGTAATAGTTTATCTTTTAGAATAATAATAATAATAATAATAATAATAATAATAATAATAATAATAATAATAATAATAATAATAATAATAATAATAATAATAGTAATAGTTTATCTTTTAGAATAATAATAATAATAATAATAATAATAATAATAATAATAATAATAATAATAATAATAATAATAATAATAATTGCAAGACGTGCGAACTATTTAAAGATGCACTCCTATAAAAAATGCAAAGTATTCTTAAACATTTTCTTTTACAAGTTGAGACGTAAGAAGTGTTCTTAGAACTTTGTACTTTTGCCCATTGGCCTACGTTCTATCTCTTGTAAAACATGGGTTATTGTCAATCTTCCTCGGGCGGTATCTCCTAAGATTTTTCTACCAAATTCAACTGAACTTCTCGAGTCGAGAGAGGAAATTATATAAATTTTCCTCCATAATAGATGCTCAATAAGTTTAATAATAATTTAAGTCGTTTGGGGTGTGTTTTTGAAAGGCCACTGTCGACTGAAGTTGTCTGTCGAGTCTACTGATTCGCTACATCATTGCCAGAATGTGCCACGTCATCATTTCGATTTCAGTTTTTTTCTCATCACCAACGCGTTTGCAGTAGATAGTTTTTAAATTCAGCTTAATAATATGTGTCATCTCGTTGAGAATTGACAACAATGCTTGTATTACATGTTTCCTTTGTTAATGATCCTTTCCATTCTTTAGATAATTATGCTTGTTTTCAAATTAACGATGAGTTAATAGAGTTTTCTTTTACACCCTTTGTTTCTGGTACCTAGGAAGTTGATAGAAGCTTTCAAATTTGCCACACCTGTAAAGCATGTTTTTAATGAATAGTTAATCGGCTATTTTCTCTCTTTCTCATCTTATTCTAATATTCTATATTTTTACAACGGTCTTCTGCATATATATATATATATATATATATATATATATATATATATATATATATATATATATATATATATATAAATATGTGTCTGTGTGTGTGTATACATGTATATACATATATATATATATGTATATATATATATAGATATATATTCATATATATATATACATATATATATATATATATATATATATATGTATATATATATATATATATATATATATATATATATATATATATATATATATATATATATATATATATATGTGTGTGTGTGTGTGTATACATGTATATACATATATATATATATATATATATATGTATATATATATATATATATATATATATATATATATATATATATATATATATATGTGTGTGTGTGTGTGTGTGTGTGTGTGTATCTTTCTATCTTTTAGAGGTCACACAAACGTTGTTCTACCAGTATTTGTGATAATGAGAAGTTATTTATTAAAAACAAGATTTCATCTTTTCCAAAGGGTAATCTAACAGGCTTCGTCCTAAATTAATTGCATATATCAGAGACAGTTAAATTAATATTATTTTTCTTCAAAATATGTGAGGATTTTAGGCCGCTTTCGCCTTAGTTAGGTTCAAGTGATATAATAATAATAATAATAATAATAATAATAATAATAATAATAATAATGATAATAATAATAACAATAAAAATGTAATAAATTCTGTAGCTAGATGAGCTATTATGGCAGTAATTCATAAACACCCTTTGAAAGTGCTCTGAATATTTGAAAACAATAAACATATCAGATAATAGTGATAGAATTATTAAAACCGAAGAAATACTAAGAACTTACTATAGCTAAAGTCTGACATGATGTGCCGTGATTTATTATTATTATTATTATTTTTTTTTTTTTGTGTAGCCATAATTCGTCTTTTACCCCTTCCACCTCACCATGTTTGAAGAAAATAAATGGATTTCTGATATGTAGATCATTTATACATTTTTCTTGCGAAATGTATGCAAATTATCTTAAATATGTTGGATTTTTCAATTTTATCATTGGGGTTTGTTTTCTAATATGGAAAGACTGTTTTTTCTGTTTTGTGATAATGACGAAAACACCGAAAAACAAAGTCATTATTGTAGAATGGTGGTCATGATACGTATGATATTATTACTGATTGTTGGTCCTATTGTGGCGTCCTTAAAGATAATCCTTAGCTTGAGGCATCTCCATGACCGCGACTCCTGCACTTCGATGCATCACACCTGAGCACACAGGGCCAAGAGGGAGGTCACAAGGAAGGATTATTTCTTATGAATATGATTTCGGATTTCGTCAAATTTCAAAATCCTTGATACAGATCTGCCTGGGTATCTTAATCGTCCATCCTCTCAGAAATTGGAAATCGTTCAACCTTCCAGATGATCTATCACTCCCTAGGGTGTTAAACGGAAATCATTGTCCCTCCAATCTCTCTCTCTCTCTCTCTCTCTCTCTCTCTCTCTCTCTCTCTCTCTCTCTCTCTCTCTCTCTCTCTCTCTCTCATTTCCGTCAGGCCAGGGCTAAACAAGGCCAAGAGAGTACCCATCCATGGAGATCAAGCTCGGAAAAAGATCATTATGATTCATTCAAAGGTCGCGATTGCGTTATCTTCTTTCCGTCTCTTTCACCACGAGCCAAGATTTTTTATTATTCCAAAGACATGGGAAATATAACGACTTAACTTAACCTCGATCTGAAGATTTATGTCAAACAGAATCACTAGAAGTTCCTGAGCCTGAAAGTTTCCCGAAGATGTAGGACGTGTTGACGCAATGGGTTAGGTTAGTTTAGGTTAGGTCAGGCTAGAGAGAGTGCTCTCTCTCTTTCTCTCTCTCTCTCTCTCTCTCTCTCTCTCTCTCTCTCTCTCTCTCTCTCTCTTTCTCTAGACCATAGCTTGTCATAAGGAACAGTCCCGACCTAAATGGAACCGAATCGGAGATCAACGCTGGTTACATTCCTAGTATCTTTCTTTTTTCTTTTTTTTCTTTTTATAAAAAAACTTATTTCTTAGCTCCTAAGTTGTGTTATTTTTCACAAGTTGGCAAAGTTCTTGTTTTACTGTTTGGATAATTTGTAATTCTACTCCATGGGATAAATATGTTTGTTTTCAAACTTAAACAGATTGGAGTAGGTGGGTCTTTTCTTAGCATTATTATTACATTTTTAAGGAATGAATTACAAAGTACAGTTGTTGATAATTACCATAGTGGTAATGTGAAGAAGTTTTCCTCAGGGTAGTGTTATTGGCCCATTACTTTTCATAGTATATACAAATGATATATGGTTGGGCCTAGAAACCAAGCTTGTTGCATATGCAGATGATGCTACTCTCCTTGCATCAATTCCATCCCATGAATGTAGACCTGTGGTTTCTGTACCCCTTGATAGTGATGTAGCTAATATAATTGCATTATGCAAATATGGGGATGAAGTTGAACTCTATCAAAACTCAAAGTGAGATTATAAGTAAACCTAGAAAATGGCTCCTCAATATCCATATCTTTGCATTGATAATTTCTCTAATTGTAAAAACCTCATTTAAAATTCTAGGTGTAGTTCTTGATTACAAATTTATTTTTTGTAAAGAACAGCGGATTACTCCAAAGGAATGTGTTGTCACCTATGTTGTTTATCCTCCTCATGGATTTTGTAATGCGTAGAACAGTTGTAGATGGTGGAGAAGGATTGTACTGGATTGGTAATAGGAAAGTAGCTGACCTAGAGTATGCTGATGACGCTGTCCTTTTAAGCAAACACCACAGGACTTGCAAAGCTTGCTGACTAGAATGCATGAAATATCACACGAGGTTGGGCTCATGATAAATAGAAGAAAGAAAAAGATGATGAGAACGGAATATGCAATGGAAGAAGAAATATCAATGGAAGGAGAAAGGATTAATGAGGTAGAATCGTTCAAGTATTTAGGAACTATGATCTCCAATACAGGGTCATTAGAATTATTGAATGATTGAAAAAAAGCAAACCAGACAATGGGTAGGATAAGTAAAATTTGGAAATCAAATCGCCTGAAATTACATGTAAAAGTCAGGCAATTTATCAGTTTAATGAGATCGGTGTTACTGTATGGACATGAGTCGTGGTATGTCAATGAAACAATCGCCAACAGACTTAGTAGATTTGAGAAAAAACCCTCAGAAGAATATTGGGAGTTAAATGGTAGAACAGGATTAGAAATGAAACTATAAGAGAGATCACTCGAGTGGCATATGTGGATGAAATCATGGTAAGGGGTAGATTGAGATGGTTTGGGCATGCTCTTTGCACTCCCCGAGAAAGATTAGTTCACCAAACTTCCAACTGGGCTCCACATGGCAATAGAAGAGTTGGAAGACCTAGGCCTACATGGCTGAGAATCATGAAGTGTGAACTGGGAGATGATGAATGGCGAAGTATTGATAGAGACGACTGGCGAAATCTAACCGAGGCCCTTTGCGTCAATAGGCGTAGGAGGAGATCATGATGATGAGGATGAAAGGACATCCGGTCTGTTTCTTCTTCATTTGAAAAAACAACAAATGTCATATTGAAAAATTCTTTGAAGATTTTTGGTGACCAACCCATCTTAAGGAAATGTTTTATATTTTTTCATGCTACTGTATCCTGAATATTGTTCTCCTGTCTGGCCTTTGTTGGACGAAAACTTGCAGTTTTTTTTTTAGATTCTTTATCTCTTATCTGAATATTACTTTCTGGCATGCCCCATCGTTCAAGTTTGTTCGTGTCGCATAAGATTTTTCTAATAAAGACCATCCTTTGCATTCAGATCTTCCAAGACTGTACCATCAAATACAGAATACTAAGCGTGCAGTTAATTCTGACAGTCTAGCCTCCTCTATCGTAAGGTTAAACAATACACACTATTTTCTAAGCTTTATTCCGGCTGTGATCAGCTGAATCGGTGGGACTTCCGTAGTTGGTTGCAAACGATTCTCTGTTGATCAGGTAGATATATCTCTTTTCATAGATTTTAGATGAATGATTTTTTTTATCATTGTTACTGATTTTACTATATTTTATAATGTTTTTTTCCTTATTTCTCATACACAAATTATCAATGTATTTTTTTTTTCTTTTTTTTCATATCTGGAGTGGAATGCTTTCCGTGTTAGATCCCTTTGGATTGTAACATTATACATTTCCAACAAAGGTTTTAGTTTTGATAATAATAATAATAATAATAATAATAATAATAATAATAACAATAATAATAATAATCATAATAAAAATAATAATAATACCTATAATAATAATAATAATAATAATAATAATAATAATAATAATAATAATAATAATAATAATAGATATTTTGATGGAGTGATTAAGCCTCAAACTTTCGGAGGCAATGCACAACCAATAACGGCCCTGAATAAATGAAGTCAAACTTGTCACTTGAGGAAAACAGTAAGATTTGTGAAAGCGTCGATGAGATGGGTCATGGGTGAAGCTATTTGAATGATTATTCATGTACTTCAAAATCAATCTGGATATTTATAGTCTTTAAGTCTCTTAGAATTACCATTTATTTGATTGATTAATTTTGGAATTTCTGAGTATTTCTGTAGTTCAAATTTTCACCACCATAACCTTTACATTGAAGTGTAATTTCCTTGACTAATAGTTATGACAAAAAGTGACTCAAAACGCCTGTCGTTACCATACATCAAACAAAAACCATAAATGCAAATTTCTTATTTCCCTGAAACCCAAATGGAGTTTAGTTTATTCCGTGACATGCCTACGATATTTCAACGCTACTGTTATATTACGGCATATATTAATTGTATTTAGGAAGTAACTTTTCAATATATATGCATATATGCACACAAACACACACACACACACACACACACACACACATATATATATATATATATATATATATATATATATATATATATATATATATGTGTGTGTGTGTGTGTGTGCGTGTGAGTATATATATATATATATATATATATATATATATATATATATATATATATATATTTATATATATACATGTATATATATATATATGTATATATACATATATATATACACACACTCACACACACACACACACACATATATATATATAT
>NC_090731.1:129662760-129665260 GCF_036898095.1 Palaemon carinicauda
TTGACCTCCTTGTCTTCATTTTTCAAAGTTGTGGTGGTCAATATGGTAACGTCCCTGACTGGTGAACAACAGACTGGGGTTCGAGTCCCGCTCAAACTTGTTAGTTCCTTTGGTCGCTGTAACCTCAGCATCCTTGTGACCTAAGGATGGGGTGTTTGGTGGAGCATATAGGTCTATCTTCTTAGTCATCAGCAGTCATTCCCTGGCCCTCCTTGATCCTAACTTTGGTAGGGGCTTGGGCGCTGATCATATGAACATATGATCAGTCTCTAGGGCATTGTCCCACTTTAAACCTTTAAATTGGAAATGGATAAGATATAAGAGTACCAATAGAAAATACTGTTAGATTAGATGTCTTATTAGTTGGTAGTTAATTACCCTCATAACATTAGACTGGTTCACCTTTACTGCTGTTTTCCTTTTACACTCTTAGACTCTACATGTATTCTTAATTTTCCTTCACTGTCCTTAATTACAATTGTACGATCTCTCTCTCTCTCTCTCTCTCTCTCTCTCCCTCTCCTCTCTCTCTCTCTCTCTCTCTCTCTCTCTCTCTCTCTCTCTCTCTCTCTCTCTTTTAAAAAATGTCAAAATAATATATTCTTTCCAAAAAAAATAGGATGAAATTAGATTTAAGATACAGCAATGATGTTAAAATTTTCATAAGATATCTGATTATCAGATAACCATCCTATTTAAAGGGAACATATTTCATTAGGAAGATATTTAAAGGTGAAATAAAATCATAACATTAGATATGTTCAACACTAGGCTGCTAATTTTATTTTTTTCATTTGAGCAAAAAATCTATGCAAATAAAAAACAGAATGTATTTTCCTTTGGCTCTTGGAGAATGGATAGTAATCTCTGATATGCGTACTTGAGTTTGTTCGTTTAATATACCCATATCATATCTACACATTATAGTTCTAAACTAAACTTCTGTACCAACTGTGTGTCACACGATAGTACATAGTAACGACATTTCTCTTTTGTATATAGTCTCCTTTGTATCTTCGCTCTCCCCTCGCACTGATAGCTACCTGAACTAACTTGTCTGTTTTCTCACCGTTAAATGTTAACAGAAACTGTTGTTGGTTGAACAGGAAACAGCCTGTTATATGTTATGGCCTTTTTGCCCGCAATTGATGTACTGTATATATAAACTGATGTTCTGTAATAAAAGTTCCTTACGGGCCGACCAAGGGAATGGCCCGTGCCAACAAGAACTGTTGGCTTTAATCCACAATGAAAGTTACCCAGTTGCTTTCATCCCTCTTTTGAGTCACACCTTACTCTTGGCTCGTCACACTTCCCATAAATAAAGTATTAGATGGAGAAGAAAATTCGTAGGAGTTCAGATAGTATAACATGACAAAATTGTGTATAATAAGGAATGTGAGAAAACTTTCTTATATTAATCAATATCTTAGATTGCCGTTGTTTATAACCATTTCATTATGCTGAAAGTAACTCTCACATCCTCATATATTCTGTTATTTTTTTTCAGAAAAAATACTCTAGTTTTTCCACCTCACACACTTACACACACACACACACACACACACACACACACATATATATATATATATATATATATATATATATATATATACCTATATATATACATACATAAATGAAAAAAAATAAATAAATGATAAGGATAAAATGTTTAGTGAAGGGAAAAAAGTATTTGAGGTGTAGATGCTGAATGGGAGATGAGAGCAGGTACAGGACTGCAGGAGGATGAATAAAGTAGTCTGGAATAAACTGGGTTAGAAAAAAAGGTTAGTAAAAAAGAATGGAGACATTAAATACGATAAAAAGTATTTGCATACAAAGGGTATTGAAAAAATGGATCACAGATGAAATCATGCATGTAGATCGATTCTGTTGGGTTAAATTAATACATGTGTCAATAGAGAGAATATTTTAAAGATTTGTTGAATGAGAAGGAGAGAAAAGAGACAGAGCTGATTGATGCAAGACTTTGAAGGGTCTATGCAAGCCAGAGAATTGTAGATGAAGTGACTGATTATTGTAACAAAAGTAATTAAGAGATTAAATAAAGTTGAATGCTATTTGATGCTATTTCAAGTGAAAGAATACATTATTGTGGGATAGTTTGATTGTGTGGCTAATCAGGGTTTGCAAGATATGTTTAGCTGAGGGAAAGGTCTCAAAGGAATCATGGAGACAGATTATTATTCCACTGCATAAAAGTTAAGGTGATGGAGGTGAATCAAGTATTTATGAGGCATATTGTTAAAAAAACAGTTGATTGTTGATTGAGAAAGCAAAATAAATGCAGAGGAACTGATGGGAGATAATCAATACAATTCTAGGTAATGAAAAGCGTGCTTCGATAAAGTGTTTGCTATGAAACAGTTATGTGAGAAGTCTGGAAATAAAGGGAAACTTTTTTATGGAACATTCATAGACTTAGAAGAAGCTTATGGCAGAATCTGCAGAGAAGCAATGTGGAGAATGTATGGCGTTG
>NC_090731.1:129680260-129687760 GCF_036898095.1 Palaemon carinicauda
TATTTTATTAGATGATCTTGTCATTTTAGAAAAAAAGTATCATAGGTGTGATCTTTTTTTTTTAAACAAAATTCTTGTTTGTAAATTGTTCTTATCTTTTTCAAATAAAGTCTTGTATATTAATGGTGGCAGTACTAATAATAACGATACTGGAGTGATGATAAATATAATGATAATACAAATAATCTCTCTCTCTCTCTCTCTCTCTCTCTCTCTCTCTCTCTCTCTCTCTCTCTCTCTCTCTCTCTCTCTCCATGAATGCACATGTATAGATACATATATTCCATGGCTTTTTTGGGGGGGGGTATGTATACGTATTAGGTGAGGGTGTGTAAATTTGCGATCTCTCTGAGGGGATTTCTGAAGGCCATACCCAAGGATATATTCTATTGGCCTACAGTTGCATAAGCATTATCAAAATTGCCTTCCGCAATTTCAGAGCGTGGACGATGATGTTGCATTTTATTCTATAAGATTAACCTGAACATTTTTTTTTTGCACTGTTCCTTCAAAATGCCATAATTATTCTTTTTAGGGCCTTCTGATTACCATGGTAATTTTTCTTCTTTTGTTGCTTCAGAACCTTGTGATGTCATATTTGATATTTCTGGATCTTGTGTTACTGTTTTGCTTAATGTTTATGGGATTCGTATGGCTGACGTATGATAATTCTTTGGGGTTTGCTGTAATTGGGATTTGATATTTGTAGGTCTTGCGTAGTTTTAGTTGATGCCTTAGGGACTTTTAGTTGATATATTTGAAGATATGATGCTGCTAATTTTGATGTTGCTGACCCTTGTGCTATTATATTTGAGGTATCTGAGAACAGGGGTGCTGTTTTTATACTTCTGGGAATTTTGTTGTTCTCGTATTTGGTTTTTCTGGTACTTGTGTTGTTGTATTTTATTTTTCTGGTACTTGTGTTGTTGTATTTGATTTTTCGGGAATCGTGCTGCTGTTATGATTGATCCTTCTGAGTCATAAGTGGTTACAGAGGATATAGGTGAGACTTGCATTATTGTGCTGGATGATTGATTGTCTTTGGTGTGTCTGAGACCTGTGTTGCTGTTTGAATATTTGTGATACTGATTTCGTTGAATTTGACATTCAGGGGACTAGTTTCATTTTGTGGGATATTTCTGAGACTTGTGTTGTTTTATTTGGAATATCGATGACTTTCGGTTTCATATCTAGGATATTTTAGACTTGTTTCTGTGACTTGCGACTTTTGCTACACTTGATCTTTCTCAAGCTATTGTTACAATTGATTTTCTGTAATTTATTTGGTTGTATTTGGGAAGTGTGAAATTCCTGTTGTTGTATAGGATATTTCAGGGACTTTTATTATTTTCTCTAATCAATGTTTTTGCGATATGTATAATTGCTGTAGTTGACATTTTTGAAACTGCTATTGTTTTATTTGAAGTGAACTTATGCTATTGATGCCCACAAGAAGCATAGTCTCAAACCTGAGACGAATTTGAAAAAGAGACAAGAGTGACAGAAACAAGTAAGACAACAGGTAACTGACAAATCTTCACTTCCTTTCGGAGATGTGTGGAGCAGGGATGGCAAGCATTGTCATCGTCACAAAGGAAGAAAATGCCATCAACAAACGCAATGGATTGTCTGGATGCAGTGTCCTCATGTTGCCACGAGGACGTTGACACTAATATTTGTACACGCCAGGGATGCAACTACTGATGGTAGAAAGTTTATTATCTTTAAGGCCAATGACACGGACGTGCTAAGCATAGCAATATCTGTGCTGCCATCCTTACAGGAAATAGGCCTCGAGAAAATGTTAAATGCCTTTGGCAAGTAGTCATGATTAGATGGATTTCAGTCCATGAGGTAGTTTCTGTAACAGGACTTGAGAAAGATAGAGGAATCCCATACCTTCATGCATTCACTGGATGTGACGTCGTGTCTGCCTTCCGTGGGCGAGGGAAGAAATCTGGATGGCAGACTTGGAACGTATTTGATGATATCTGAAACATTCAATTATCTCAGTCAGCATCTGTCATTGATTCGCGATCTTGACCTGCAGAGACTGGAGAGATTCGTTGTCCTCATGTTCGACAGATCAAGCACAGCTGCTAGTGTGGATGAAGTAAGACTAGTTCTCTCTACCTGCAAGCAAAGGCGATACAATTCAAGTCCACCAACAAAGGTAACCCTCAGGTTGGATCACCTGGAGTCGGGCAACCATCCCCAATACAGACACGAACTCTCTTGATGAATGAGGAGGTGGGTGTGGATACAGAGAGGCGAGACAACACTACCTCCTATTAACGTGAGCTGTTGGGAATTAGCAAAGTGTTCCTGTAAGAAAGGCTGCAAAGGAAGATACTATTGCATACAGTCCGCATTCCTCTGCACATCACTCTACACCCGCCTATGTGAGCAGTAGCAGCTACAGGACCTATGGCAGGTTTGAAAAGTATGGTACAAATCTTACAAAAGGAAAAACGGGTGCCATCTTGAATATTCAATTACCAATACGACTCGATTTGATTAGTGTGACACGACGAATAAGTGTGCTAATTTGATGGTTGTATAATAATTTTCATTATTCCTACTGTTATCTCCTACAGTATACAGCCTGATTCCCCTATAGTGATAATACAAGTAGCTGTGGTCACTCATCCGAGTGAAAAGTCGTGCTATTGTCTTTAATTAAGGATTCAGGATTTCCTTCAAGCAGAGAATTGTTTGATTTGCGGAACCCACAAAAGTTTTCATTTTGAAGGCAATGCATATCTTCGGGGAGGAAGGTTGCAACGATAAACCTCGGAAGTACCTTGTAGTGAATCAGCAGATTAATACTGGAAATCCGGAGCAGGATTTTAACTACGCAAAAAAGAAAAAAAAATCGCAAATAATTTCTGAAGTTCTTAAAGATATGATTAATATCTTTATTCAACTGAAAGCGCAAATGAAAAATTCATTCTTCTTTCGTTCATTATTTTTGAAACTCGCCACAAATTATTTTCTCTTTTGTGTTAACAAACAATATTAATAAAAAAAACAGATAAAGCTATTTCTGTCAGCAGAATTATACATTATCGGATAAAAATTAAACAAATTATCCATACCAATACTTCGCACAATTTCGGGTTTGTTTTTATCATATCATAATTAACGACAAAATTTGCTATGTTAATATTTTATGCTCAAAATGTGAATGTGGTTCTGCCATCATATGAATCATAGACCCGCTGCGTTGCTCTTATCTTCTGATTTGGGCAGGAAATTAATGAAAAGATTTCAAACGGCCCTGAGAACTCTAGCTGAAGTTTAATGTTTAAGCGTTTTCTTCTCTTGTTAAAACTATTCTTTAACCAGTTACCGTAGTCTTGGATTATGTTTCATGTGGATAGGGTTAATGTAGTCTGTTTTTTTTTCTTATGAATTACATTTAACTAGACTTATCAAGGAAAAATATAGCTGTGATATTGTAAATTGTGTAAATTCATAAGCCAAGTTAACCGTTTCCCACCAGTTTGTATTTACTTTTGAAGCATTTATAACGGAGTTCTCTAACATTCGTTTAGAAGGGAGGGAGAAGAAGAGAGAAAATGAAAAAAAATAAATATTAAGTTTAGTAGATGATAGAAATGAGACTGATCCTTCACACCAGTCTTTTCTCGCTAGCAATCAATTTTATTTTACTTAAACAAAAACACACATATACGTATGTATAAATATTCATTTAGATGTTAAATAGATAATACAGGGGTCTTTCAGCGTCTCTCTAAACTATGAAAATATGTTCCAAACTAATGAGATGCAAATTCATGGATAAGAACTATCTGGTTGTTTTGTTGGAGTAGGTTGTAAGTTGGCCAGGGCACCAGCCACCTGTTGAGATACTACCGCTAGAGAGTTATTGGATCCTTTGACTGGTCAGACAGTTCTACATTGGATCCCTCTTTCTAGTTACGGCTCATTTTTCCCTTGCCTACACAAACACCGAATAGTTTGGCCTATTCTTTCCACACTCTTCTCTTTCCTCTTACACCTGACAACATTGATATTACCAAAACAATTCTTCTTCGCTCAAGGGGCTAACTACCGCACTGTAATTGTCCAGTGGCTAGTTTCCTTTTGGTAAGTGTAGAAGAGACCGTTTAGCTATGGTAAGCAGCTCATCTAGGAGAAAGACACTCCAATATAAAACTATCAACCATTATTCTCTAGTCTTGGGCGGTGCCATAGCCTCTGTAGGCTACTATAGTTTTCCACTCTCTTGAAGTAGTGTTGTCTAGCATGAGGTTACGCTCAGGCACGTTATTCTATCTCATTTCTCTTTCTTTTTTTATTTTTTATATGAAATGTTTATTTCAGTGTTAATACTGTTCTTAAAATATCTTATTTTAATTGTTCATTACTTCTCTTATAGTGTTTATTCCCTTATTTCCTTTCCTCACTTAGCTCTATTTCTCTGTTGGAGTCTTTAGGATTATAGCATCCTGCTTTTACAATTAGGATTGTAGCTTAGCTAATAATAATAATAATAATAATAATAATAATAATAATAATAAGCAACCACCCACTTCATTTCGCCTACAAATGCCATCGGAAAGGGCATTTTAATGCCATTACCTCATTACATCCTTAAAGGATAACTAAAAATAAGAGTAGGGATGCAGAATAAATAAGGATTGTTATAAAGAAACAGCTGATCCAGATCGTTTAAGAAAACCCTAAACTCGGGCACACTATTCTATCTTACTGGGAAAACACTAAGCTGAAACATAAGTCAGAAATTGATTGTGGGCTGACGTCATTTTTTTAATGATTTTTGCACGTTAACTGGCTGTTAAGGTAGGCCTACTATACTAAACTGATATATCGATATAAAATGGATACATGTCCTTATGTCCGACTGATTTTATTGAATATTGATGAAAGCTAGGTAATATAGCGAATAGCGGTGCCGTAATAAAATAAGAGAAAGAATATAAGTGTATAAGAATCTATGAAAATTTTGCAAAATGCAAATCAATTGTTTAAATATCGGGCGCTGATGAAGATGGATTACCACTCTCTCATGTACACTTGTTTAAACGAGAAGATGAGACATGATAAAGAATAAACTATCTATTACATTTTGATAAATAATAAGAAGACTCAGTCACTTGGCCGTTTCCCAGGTATTTGAAATATCTAAATTTTTCTTCCTTCTTTTTGAGAGAACTTAACTTCATAACTTTCTCCGCTTGAAATACGGATTTATACGGCAAAGCTTCTGACGGGTTCTTTCAAAACAAGTTCCCCTCGCTCTAAATTTCTCACGATTATTCTTTAACGTTGCTTAAATTTTTTTTCATTTATTTTATCATATTCGTCTCATTTTTTCTTTCGTAAGAAATCAGCCTTCGTTATCTGTATTTTTACCTTGGGCATTTAACTTTTGGACAACGTTGGTTTTTAAACACTCGTCTCGTTCTAATTCCCAAAATTAACTTGTCCATAAAAGCAGCCTATTAAAACAATACGATATGAAAAGCTCATTTCTTTCATATATAAATCACTGCAATGATAATAAAGATAACAATATATCTTCTCTCAAGAGAGAAAAATATATGTTCTCTCAAGAGAGAAAATTATATCTTCTCTCAAGAGAGAAAATTTTATCTTCTTTCAAAAGAGAAAATTATATCTTCTCTCTATAGAAAAATATATCTTCTCTCAAGAGAGAAAAATATATGTTCTCTCAAGAGAGAAAAATATATCTTCTCACAGGAGAGAAAAATATATCTTCTCTCAAGAGAGAAAAATGTATGTTCTCACAGGAGAGAAAAATATATCTTCTCTCAAGAGAGAAAAATATATGTTCTCACAGGAGAGAAAATTATATATTCTCTCAAGAGAGAAAATTATATCTTCTCTCAAGAGAGAAAATTATATCTTCTCTCAAGAGAGAAAAATATATGTTCTCACAGAAGAGAAAAATATATGTTCTCTCAAGAGAGAAAATTATATCTTCTTTCAAGAGAGAAAATTATATCTTCTCTCAAGAGAGAAAATTATATCTTCTCTCAAGAGAAAAATATATCTTCTCTCAAGAGAAAAATATATCTTCTCTCAAGAGAGAAAAATATATGTTCTCACAGGAGAGAAAAATATATCTTCTCCCAAGAGAGAATAATATATTTTCTCACAGGAGAGAAAAATATATCTTCTCCCAAGAGAGAAAAATATATGTTCTCACAGGAGAGAAAAATATATCTTCTCCCAAGAGAGAAAAATATATCTTCTCTCAAGAGAGAAAAATATATATTCTCACAGGAGAGAAAAATATATCTTCTCCCAAGAGAGAAAAATATATGTTCTCACAGGAGAGAAAAATATATCTTCTCCCAAGAGAGAAAAATATATCTTCTCTCAAGAGAGAAAAATATATATTCTCACAGGAGAGAAAAATATATCTTCTCCCAAGAGAGAAAAATATATGTTCTCACAGGAGAGAAAAATATATCTTCTCTCAAGAGAGAAAAATATATGTTCTCACAGGAGAGAAAAATATATCTTCTCTCAAGAGAGAAAAATATATGTTCTCACAGGAGAGAAAAATATATCTTCTCCCAAGAGAGAAAAATATATGTTCTCACAGGAGAGAAAAATATATCTTCTCTCAAGAGAGAAAAATATATATTCTCACAGGAGAGAAAAATATATCTTCTCCCAAGAGAGAAAAATATATGTTCTCACAGGAGAGAAAAATATATCTTCTCTCAAGAGAGAAAAATATATGTTCTCACAGGAGAGAAAAATATATCTTCTCTCAAGAGAGAAAAATATATGTTCTCACAGGAGAGAAAAATATATCTTCTCTCAAGGGAGACAAGTGTTTAATATCTTCTGGATTTTCTATTGATTATGGCGTACATACAAGTATGACTGGCAGGAATAATCCAGTGGTTAAGGCTAACCTTCAAACAGTAATTATTAGGGAAACTTTTCAATAACCTTAAATTTCTCAGATCATTCAAAAAAGTTTTTATTTCTAACAAACCATAATTGTATAAGTTTCATTTTCACCAATAAATACTTCATTTATGATTTAGATTGAATATTTGCTTACGACTTATGTAAATGTCGAGTTAACAATAGTTATATGGAAATGATTCTTTTATTATGAATTGTCATACATTTTATTGATAAAAAAAACTTATCCAGTTTGTGGTTTCATTTAATACATATTTCGAGTTGCAGAAATGTCTGTAAGCCATTCCTTCACGGAATGATATCGTTTAATATTTTATCTACAGTATATAATATCAATCTATTTTCCACTCCTCCCCCCCCCACCACTCCCTTGATGGAAGTCCATGGAATAACGAAACGACTAGCGAGAAATCCGGATGACCTTCGAATGGAAATGATCTATTAACTCTCAGTGCATGACTTCGTCTTGAATGCGGGACAATAAGGCAAACAAACAAATATTATTTACATGCTCTTCAAGTTAAATGGAGCACGGAATACATT
>NC_090731.1:129692760-129695260 GCF_036898095.1 Palaemon carinicauda
CAATAAAAATGATTTAGTTTAAGAACAGTAACATCAAATAAGATAGAAACAAGATAGAATAGCGTGCCCGAGTGTACTTTCAAGCAAGAGAACTCTTACCCAAGAAAGGGGAAAACCGTAGTAGAGAGGCTATGGCACTACCCAAGACTAGAGAACAATGGTTTGCTTTTGGAATTTCCTTCTCCTAGAAGAGCTGCTTACTATAGCTAAAGAGTTTCTTCTACCCCTACCAAGAGGAAAGTAGCCACTAAACAATTTACAGTGCAATAGTTAACCCCTTGAGCGAAGAAAATTTTTATGGTAATCTCAATGTTGTCAAGTGCATGAGGACAGAGGAGAATGTGTAAGGAATAGACCAGTCAAAGGATCCAACTTACTCTCTAGCCGTAGTATCTTAACAGGTGGCTCGTGCCCGGGTCTACTCACTATATATATATATATATATATATATATATATATATATATATATATATATATATATATATATATACGTATATATATATACTCACATATATATTCATATACACTGTATATATATATATATATATATATATATATATATATATATATATATATATATATATATATATATATATATATATATATATATATATATATATATATATATATATATATATATATATACATATATGTGTGTGTGTGTGTGTGTGTGTGTTTGTATGTTTGTGTGTTTGTAATTATTCCTAATTACCCTCCCTCGTCTCTCTCTCTCTCTCTCTCTCTCTCTCTCTCTCTCTCTAACCTGAGCAGGTGGTTAAATGATAAAGCTTTTGATCGCTTATTAAAGTTCATTGAATGCACGAATCGCTCCTCCCCCCTCTTCCTATCATTCTAGCCAGCTGCAAATAAATGATGTTACTACACTCGACTTGCTGTAAAAAAAAGTCATGGGGCTAGCAACCGCATCCCTAAATATTTGCTTAAAACCCGGTGTAATGGACTGTTTTCCCCCCGTCCGAAATCCGCCCCCCCGGGGGGGGGGGTGGGGAAATATGGCCCAGGATATATATCCCCCGGGGGAACTTTGTCCCATGATAATATTCCCCCTCTGGGCCAAGATTCCACCTTTGCTTGGTGGAAGTAACCATTATTATTATTATTTTTTTTTTTTTTGCCATGGAAATCAGTTCAATGGTATTTCATAGAGAAACTGCACAAATTTCAAGACAATGAAGGGTTACATTTAGGCAATAAATTGAGGTCACAACATATTGCGTGGATAAAAAGAACAATGAATTTTAAGCGTGCTGCTCAGTTTCATGGTGAATCCGTATCAAGCCCCATGCAATATTGCTTAGAAAACAAGCTTGCTGATTTCGAAGGATGTGAGGGAACAATCAAATTCTTTAGTATATATATCCTCAATTCAAGAAATTTGTGCAGACGTAACTTTAAATCTCCAAATGCAACAAAAATGCCTGTTAGGTTAGGTTAGGTTAGGTTTTTTCGAGCACATATACAGATGTGTGGCATATCTGGTCAAAGCTGTCGACACCATCCTTGGTGAAGTGTAAAAGCTAATAAGCTCTGGTAACACACCTGAATTGGTATCATCTCCTTTCTCATGCATAGTGCTTCTTAGCATCAAGTGTACTTTCTTTTTATTTTTTGCTGGAGAGTACGAAAGAAGAGTAAGGTTTTCACTATATATATACATATGTATATATGTATATGTGTGATATATATATATATATATATATATATATATATATATATATATATATATATATATATATATATATATATATATATATATATATATATATATATTCCTAATATTTTGTCAAACTTACCGTTGATTATTTAATTCATCAAAATAGTTGCTCTGTAAGGGAGGATGGGGGAGATACGGCGTAGGGGGGGGGGATATCTTAAGGTGGAAATTCCCCCTGGGAGAATAACAGCCCGGGCTGTTTTACCCGGGGGGAAATCGATCCTAGGCTAATTTTCCCGGGGGGAATTTCAGTCAGGGGAGGAAAATTTCCTGCCACACCGGTATGCTATCCCATTCTAGCACCACCCGCTTCAAAAATATTAAAATATTAGAATCTCTAGATTACCTTATTTCATATGTTGACATATTAGGAAAAGTCTAAATACCGTTGATAGCTATTTTCAACTATAATATGTAATTTTATGGAATTCTTATTGGGTATTGCATCATCAGTTGATTTAATTTAGATGAAAAAATATGTCTAACCGCAACAACGAATCTTTGTGGGGAAGATGACCACCCAAACGGTAGAGGTGTACGGTTTTCCCCGAAAAGGAATCCGCAGCTCAAGACTTAATGCGCAGTGGCGCACCCTGTTATACATAATTTCCTGCTTTAGCTAGCACTTGAGGGGGAAGGTAAGCTGGGCTTGATAAATGGCAAAAACAACATTTTCAAATCTCATTAATTGCATAGCACGTTCCCATAACCTTCGCATGGCATGGGGCCTGGGTATGGGGCATTCGTGTCACGTCGATTTTGAAT
>NC_090731.1:129702760-129752760 GCF_036898095.1 Palaemon carinicauda
TGGTGCAGGACTTGTACCACCTGCAACAAAGGATATTTCCATCTGAAAACCTTCCTTTATTTTCTTCATTTTCCATGGTCCAACCACTTGATCCTTTCAATTGAGCCCATTCCTTTTTTTTTTTTTTTTTGCTGCTGCTGCTGCTGTTTCATTCCTTATCCTATGGTGCAGGACTTGTACCACCTGCATCAAAGGATATTTCCATCTGAGAACCTTCCTTTATTTTCTTCATCTTCCATGGTCCAACCACTTGATCCTTTCAATTGAGCCAATTCCTTTTTTTTTGCTGCTGCTGCTGTTTCATTCCTTATCCTATGGTGCAGGACTTGTACCACCTGCATCAAAGGATATTTCCATCTGAAAACCTTCCTTTATTTTCTTCATCTTCCATGGTCCAACCACTTGATCCTTTCAATTGAGCCCATTCCTTTTTTTGTGCTGCTGCTGCTGTTTCATTCCTTATCCTATGGTGCAGGACTTGTACCACCTGCATCAAAGGATATTTCCATCTGAAAACCTTCCTTTATTTTCTTCATCTTCCATGGTCCAACCACTTGATCCTTTCAATTGAGCCAATTCCTTTTTTTTTTTTGCTGCTGCTGCTGTTTCATTCCTTATCTTTTGGTGTATGACTTGTACCACCTGCATCAAAGGATATTTCCATCTGAAAACCTTCCTTTATTTTCTTCATCTTCCATGGTCCAACCACTTGATCCTTTCAATTGAGCCCATTCCTTTTTTTTTGCTGCTGCTGCTGTTTCATTCCTTATCCTATGGTGCAGGACTTGTACCACCTGCATCAAAGGATATTTCCATCTGAAAACCTTCCTTTATTTTCTTCATCTTCCATGGTCCAACCACTTGATCCTTTCAATTGAGCCCATTCCTTTTTTTTTTGCTGCTGCTGCTGTTTCATTCCTTATCCTATGGTGCAGGACTTGTACCACCTGCATCAAAGGATATTTCCATCTGAAAACCTTCCTTTATTTTCTTCATCTTCCATGGTCCAACCACTTGATCCTTTCAATTGAGCCAATTCCTTTTTTTTTGCTGCTGCTGCTGTTTCATTCCTTATCTTTTGGTGCAGGACTTGTACCACCTGCATCAAAGGATATTTCCATCTGAAAACCTTACTTTATTTTCTTCATCTTCCATGGTCCAACCACTCGATCCTTTCAATTGAGCCCATTCCTTTTTTTTGCTGCTGCTGCTGTTTCATTCCTTATCCTATGGTGCAGGACTTGTACCACCTGCATCAAAGGATATTTCCATCTGAAAACCTTCCTTTATTTTCTTCATCTTCCATGGTCCAAACACTTGATCCTTTCAATTGAGCCAATTCCTTTTTTTTTGCTGCTGCTGCTGTTTCATTCCTTATCTTTTGGTGCAGGACTTGTACCACCTGCATCAAAGGATATTTCCATCTGAAAACCTTCCTTTATTTTCTTCATCTTCCATGGTCCAACCACTTGATCCTTTCAATTGAGCCCATTCCTTTTTTTTTGCTGCTGCTGCTGTTTCATTCCTTATCCTATGGTGCAGGACTTGTACCACCTGCATCAAAGGATATTTCCATCTGAAAACCTTCCTTTATTTTCTTCATCTTCCATGGTCCAACCACTTGATCCTTTCAATTGAGCCAATTCCTTTTTTTTTTTTGCTGCTGCTGCTGTTTCATTCCTTATCTTTTGGTGCAGGACTTGTACCACCTGCATCAAAGGATATTTCCATCTGAAAACCTTCCTTTATTTTCTTCATCTTCCATGGTCCAACCACTTGATCCTTTCAATTGAGCCCATTCCTTTTTTTTTTGCTGCTGCTGCTGTTTCATTCCTTATCCTATGGTGCAGGAATTGTACCACCTGCATCAAAGGATATTTCCATCTGAAAACCTTCCTTTATTTTCTTCATCTTCCATGGTCCAACCACTTGATCCTTTCAATTGAGCCAATTCCTTTTTTTTTTGCTGCTGCTGCTGTTTCATTCCTTATCTTTTGGTGCATGACTTGTACCACCTGCATCAAAGGATATTTCCATCTGAAAACCTTCCTTTATTTTCTTCATCTTCCATGGTCCAACCACTTGATCCTTTCAATTGAGCCCATTCCTTTTTTTTTGCTGCTGCTGCTGTTTCATTCCTTATCCTATGATGCAGGACTTGTACCACCTGCATCAAAGGATATTTCCATCTAAAAACCTTCCTTTATTTTCTTCATCTTCCATGGTCTAACCACTCGATCCTTTCAATTGAGCCCATTCCTTTTTTTTTTTTTTTTTTGCTGCTGCTGCTGTTTCATTCCTTATCCTATGGTGCAGAACTTGTACCACCTGCATCAAAGGATATTTCCATCTGAAAAAATTCCTTTATTTTCTTCATCTTCCATGGTCCATCCACTTGATCCTTTCAATTGAGCCCCTTCCTTTTTTTTGCTGCTGCTGCTGTTTCATTCCTTATCCTATGGTGCAGGACTTGTAGCACCTGCATCAGAGGATATTTCCATCTGAAAACCTTCCTTTATTTTCTTCTTCTTCCATGGTCCAACCACTCGATCCTTTCAATTGAGCCTATTCCTTTTTTTTTGGTGCTGCTGCTGTTTCATTCCTTATCCTATGGTGCAGGACTTGTACCACCTGCATCAAAGGATATTTCCATCTGAAAACCTTCCTTTATTTTCTTCATCTTCCATGGTCCAACCACTTGATCCTTTCAATTGAGCCCATTCCTTTTTTTTTTTTGCTGCTGCTGCTGTTTCATTCCTTATCCTATGGTGCAGGACTTGTACCACCTGCATCAAAGGATATTTCCATCTGAAAACCTTCCTTTATTTTCTTCATCTTCCATGGTCCAACCACTTGATCCTTTCAATTGAGCCCATTCCTTTTTTTTTTTTTTGGTGCTGCTGCTGTTTCATTCCTTATCCTATGGTGCAGGACTTGTACCACCTGCATCAAAGGATATTTCCATCTGAAAACCTTCCTTTATTTTCTTCATCTTCCATGGTCCAACCACTTGATCCTTTCAATTAAGCCCATTCCTTTTTTTTGCTGATGCTGCTGTTTCATTCGTTATCCTATGGTGCAGGACTTGTACCACCTGCATCAAAGGATATTTCCATCTGAAAACCTTCCTTTATTTTCTTCATCTTCCATGGTCCAACCACTTGATCCTTTCAATTGAGCTCATTCCTTTTTTTTTTTTTGCTGCTGCTGCTGTTTCATTCCTTATCTTTTGGTGCAGGACTCGTACCACCTGCATCAAAGGATATTTCCATCTGAAAACCTTCCTTTATTTTCTTCATCTTCCATGGTCCAACCACTTGATCCTTTCAATTGAGCCTATTCCATTTTTTTTGCTGCTGCTGCTGTTTCATTCCTTATCCTATGATGCAGGACTTGTACCACCTGCATCAAAGGATATTTCCATCTGAAAACCTTCCTTTATTTTCTACATCTTCCATGGTCCAACCACTCGATCCTTTCAATTGAGCCCATTCCTTTTTTTTTTTTTTTTTGCTGCTGCTGCTGTTTCATTCCTTATCCTATGGTGAGGAACTTGTACCACCTGCATCAAAGGATATTTCCATCTGAAAAAATTCCTTTATTTTCTTCATCTTCCATGGTCCATCCACTTGATCCTTTCAATTGAGCCCATTCCTTTTTTTTTTGTTGCTGCTGCTGTTTCATTCCTTATCCTGTGGTGCAGGACTTGTACCACCTGCATCAAAGGATATTTCCATCTGAAAACCTTCCTTTATTTTCTTCATCTTCCATGGTCCAACCACTTGATCCTTTCAATTGAGCTCATTCCTTTTTTTTTGCTGCTGCTGCTGTTTCATTCCTTATCCTATGGTGCAGGACTTGTACCACCTGCATCAAAGGATATTTCCATCTGAAAAACTTCCTTTATTTTCTTCATCTTCCATGGTCCAACCACTTGATCCTTTCAATTGAGCCCATTCCTTTTTTTTTTTTTTGCTGCTGCTACTGCTGTTTCATTCCTTATCCTATGGTGCAGGACTTGTACCACCTGCATCAAAGGATATATCCATCTGAAAACCTTCCTTTATTTTCTTCATCTTCCATGGTCCAACCACTTGATCCTTTCAATTGACCCCATTCCTTTTTTTTTTGCTGCTGCTGCTGTTTCATTCCTTATCCTATGGTGCAGGACTTGTACCACCTGCATCAAAGAATATTTCCATCTGAAAACCTTCCTTTATTTTCTTCATCTTCCATGGTCCAACCACTTGATCCTTTCAATTAAGCCCATTCCTTTTTTTTTACTGCTACTGCTGTTTCATTCCTTATCCTATGGTGCAGGACTTGTACCACCTGCATCAAAGAATATTTCCATCTGAAAACCTTCCTTTATTTTCTTCATCTTCCATGGTCCAACCACTTGATCCTTTTAATTGAGCCCATTCCTTTTTTTTTTGCTGCTGCTGCGGTTTCATTCCTTATCCTATGGTGCAGGACTTTTACCACCTGCATCAAAGGATATTTCCATCTGAAAACCTTCCTTTTTTTTCTTCATCTTCCATGGTCCAACCACTTGATCCTTTCAATTGAGCCCATTCCTTTTTTTTTTGCTGATGCTGCTGTTTCATTCCTTATCCTATGATGCAGGACTTGTACCACCTGCATCAAAGGATATTTCCATCTGAAAACCTTCCTTTTTTTTCTTCATCTTCCATGGTCCAACCACTTGATCCTTTCAATTGAGCCCATTCCTTTTTTTTTTTTGCTGCTGCTGCTGTTTCATTCCTTATCCTATGGTGCAGGACTTGTACCACCTGCATCAAAGAATATTTCCATCTGAAAACCTTCCTTTATTCTCTTCATCTTCCATGGTCCAACCACTTGATCCTTTCAATTAAGCCCATTCCTTTTTTTTTACTGCTACTGCTGTTTCATTCCTTATCCTATGGTGCAGGACTTGTACCACCTGCATCAAAGAATATTTCCATCTGAAAACCTTCCTTTATTTTCTTCATCTTCCATGGTCCAACCACTTGATCCTTTCAATTGAGCCCATTCCTTTTTTTTTGCTGCTGCTGCGGTTTCATTCCTTATCCTATGGTGCAGGACTTTTACCACCTGCATCAAAGGATATTTCCATCTGAAAACCTTCCTTTTTTTTCTTCATCTTCCATGGTCCAACCACTTGATCCTTTCAATTGAGCCCATTCCTTTTTTTTTGCTGATGCTGCTGTTTCATTCCTTATCCTATGATGCAGGACTTGTACCACCTGCATCAAAGGATATTTCCATCTGAAAACCTTCCTTTATTTTCTTCATCTTCCATGGTCCAACCACTTGATCCTTTCAATTGAGCCCATTCCTTTTTTTTGCTGCTGCTACTGTTTCATTCCTTATCCTATGGTGCAGGACTTGTACTACCTGCATCAAAGGATATTTCAATCTAAAAACCTTTCTTTATTTTCTTCATCTTCCATGGTCCAACCACTTGATCCTTTCAATTGAGCCCATTCCTTTTTTTTTGCTGCTGCTACTGTTTCATTCCTTATCCTATGGTGCAGGACTTGTACCACCTGCATCAAAGGATATTTCCATCTGAAAACCTTCCTTTTTATTCTTCATCTTCCATGGTCCAACCACTTGATCCTTTCAATTGAGCCCATTCCTTTTTTTTTGGTTGCTGCTGCTGTTTCATTCCTTATCCTATGGTGCAGGACTTGTACTACCTGCATCAAAGGATATTTCCATCTGAAAACCTTCCTTTATTTTCTTCATCTTCCATGGTCCAACCACTTGATCCTTTCAATTGAGCCCATTCCTTTTTTATTTTTTTTCTGCTGCTGCTGTTTCATTGCTTATCCTATGGTGCAGGACTTTTACCACCTGCATCAAAGGATAGTTCCATCTGAAAACCTTCCTTTATTTTCTTCATCTTCCATGGTCCAACCACTCGATCCTTTCAATTGAGCCCATTCTTTTTTTTTTTTTGCTGCTGCTGCTGTTTCATTCCTTATCCTATGTTGCAGGACTTGTACCACCTGCATCAACGGATATTTCCATCTGAAAAAATTTCTTTATTTTCTTCATCTTCCATGGTCCATCCACTTGATCCTTTCAATTGAGCCTATTCCTTTTTTTTTTTTTGCTGCTGCTGCTGTTTCATTCCTTATCTTATGGTGCAGGACTTGTACCACCTGCATCAAAGGATATTTCCATCTGAAAACCTTCCTTTATTTTCTTTATCTTCCATGGTCCAACCACTTGATCCTTTCAATTGATCCCATTCCTTTTTTTTTGGTGCTGCTGCTGTTTCATTCCTTATCCTATGGTGCAGGACTTGTACCACCTGCATCAAAGGATATTTCCATCTGAGAACCTTCCTTTATTTTCTTCATCTTCCATGGTCCAACCACTTGATCCTTTCAATTGAGCCCATTCCTTTTTTTTTGCTGCTGCTGCTATTTAATTCCTTATCCTATGATGCAGGACTTGTACCACCTGCATCAAAGGATATTTCCATCTGAAAACCTTCCTTTATTTTCTTTATCTTCCATGGTCCAACCACTTGATACTTTCAATTGAGCCCATTCCTTTTTTTTTGCTGTTGCTGCTGTTTCATTCCTTATCCTATGATGCAGGACTTGTACCACCTGCATCAAAGGATATTTCCATCTGAGAACCTTCCTTCATTTTCTTTATCTTCCATGGTCCAACCACTTGATCCTTTCAATTGAGCCCATTCCATTTTTTTTTGCTGCTGCTGCTGTTTCATTCCTTATCCTATGATGCAGGACTTGTACCACCTGCATCAAAGGATATTTCCATCTGAGAACCTTCCTTTATTTTCTTTATCTTCCATGGTCCAACCACTTGATCCTTTCAATTGAGCCCATTCCTTTTTTTTTGCTGCTGCTGCTATTTAATTCCTTATCCTATGATGCAGGACTTGTACCACCTGCATCAAAGGATATTTCCATCTGAAAACCTTCCTTTATTTTCTTCATCTTCCATGGTCCAACCACTTGATCCTTTCAATTGAGCCCATTCCTTTTTATTGCTGCTGCTGCCGTTTCATTCCTTATCCTTTGGTGCAGGACTTGTACCACCTGCATCAAAGGATATTTCCATATGAAAACCTTCCTTTATTTTCTTCATCTTCCATGGTCCAACCACTTGATCCTTTCAATTGAGCCCATTCCTTTTTTTTTTTTTTTTTGCTGCTGCTGCTGTTTCATTCTTCATCCTATGGTGCAGGACTTGTACCACCTGCATCAAAAGATATTTCCATCTGAAAACCTTCCTTTATTTTCTTCATCTTCCATGGTCCATCCACTTGATCCTTTCAATTGAGCCCATTCCTTTTTTTTTTTTTGCTGCTGCTGCTGTTTCATTCCTTATCCTATGGTGCAGGACTTGTACCACTTGGATCAGAGGATATTTCCATCTGAAAACCTTCCTTTATTTTCTTCATCTTCCATGGTCCAACCACTCGATCCTTTCAATTGAGCCCATTCCTTTTTTTTTTTTTGCTGCTGCTGCTGTTTCATTCCTTATCTTTTGGTGCAGGACTTGTACCACCTGCATCAAAGGATATTTCCATCTGAAAACCTTCCTTTATTTTCTTCATCTTCCATGGTCCAACCACTTGATCCTTTCAATTGAGCCCATTCCTTTTTTTTTGCTGCTGCTGCTGTTTCATTCCTTATCCTATGGTGCAGGAATTGTACCACCTGCATCAAAGGATATTTCCATCTGAGAACCTTCCTTTATTTTCTTCATCTTCCATGGTCCAACCACTTGATCCTTTCAATTGAGCCAATTCCTTTTTTTTTTGCTGCTGCTGCTGTTTCATTCCTTATCTTTTGGTGCATGACTTGTACCACCTGCATCAAAGGATATTTCCATCTGAAAACCTTCCTTTATTTTCTTCATCTTCCATGGTCCAACCACTTGATCCTTTCAATTGAGCCCATTCCTTTTTTTTTTGCTGCTGCTGCTGTTTCATTCCTTATCCTATGATGCAGGACTTGTACCACCTGCATCAAAGGATATTTCCATCTAAAAACCTTCCTTTATTTTCTTCATCTTCCATGGTCTAACCACTCGATCCTTTCAATTGAGCCCATTCCTTTTTTTTTTTTTTTTTTGCTGCTGCTGCTGTTTCATTCCTTATCCTATGGTGCAGAACTTGTACCACCTGCATCAAAGGATATTTCCATCTGAAAAAATTCCTTTATTTTCTTCATCTTCCATGGTCCATCCACTTGATCCTTTCAATTGAGCCCCTTCCTTTTTTTTGCTGCTGCTGCTGTTTCATTCCTTATCCTATGGTGCAGGACTTGTAGCACCTGCATCAGAGGATATTTCCATCTGAAAACCTTCCTTTATTTTCTTCTTCTTCCATGGTCCAACCACTCGATCCTTTCAATTGAGCCTATTCCTTTTTTTTTGGTGCTGCTGCTGTTTCATTCCTTATCCTATGGTGCAGGACTTGTACCACCTGCATCAAAGGATATTTCCATCTGAAAACCTTCCTTTATTTTCTTCATCTTCCATGGTCCAACCACTTGATCCTTTCAATTGAGCCCATTCCTTTTTTTTTTTGCTGCTGCTGCTGTTTCATTCCTTATCCTATGGTGCAGGACTTGTACCACCTGCATCAAAGGATATTTCCATCTGAAAACCTTCCTTTATTTTCTTCATCTTCCATGGTCCAACCACTTGATCCTTTCAATTGAGCCCATTCCTTTTTTTTTTTTTTGGTGCTGCTGCTGTTTCATTCCTTATCCTATGGTGCAGGACTTGTACCACCTGCATCAAAGGATATTTCCATCTGAAAACCTTCCTTTATTTTCTTCATCTTCCATGGTCCAACCACTTGATCCTTTCAATTAAGCCCATTCCTTTTTTTTGCTGATGCTGCTGTTTCATTCGTTATCCTATGGTGCAGGACTTGTACCACCTGCATCAAAGGATATTTCCATCTGAAAACCTTCCTTTATTTTCTTCATCTTCCATGGTCCAACCACTTGATCCTTTCAATTGAGCTCATTCCTTTTTTTTTTTTGCTGCTGCTGCTGTTTCATTCCTTATCTTTTGGTGCAGGACTCGTACCACCTGCATCAAAGGATATTTCCATCTGAAAACCTTCCTTTATTTTCTTCATCTTCCATGGTCCAACCACTTGATCCTTTCAATTGAGCCTATTCCATTTTTTTTGCTGCTGCTGCTGTTTCATTCCTTATCCTATGATGCAGGACTTGTACCACCTGCATCAAAGGATATTTCCATCTGAAAACCTTCCTTTATTTTCTACATCTTCCATGGTCCAACCACTCGATCCTTTCAATTGAGCCCATTCCTTTTTTTTTTTTTTTTTGCTGCTGCTGCTGTTTCATTCCTTATCCTATGGTGAGGAACTTGTACCACCTGCATCAAAGGATATTTCCATCTGAAAAAATTCCTTTATTTTCTTCATCTTCCATGGTCCATCCACTTGATCCTTTCAATTGAGCCCATTCCTTTTTTTTTGTTGCTGCTGCTGTTTCATTCCTTATCCTGTGGTGCAGGACTTGTACCACCTGCATCAAAGGATATTTCCATCTGAAAACCTTCCTTTATTTTCTTCATCTTCCATGGTCCAACCACTTGATCCTTTCAATTGAGCTCATTCCTTTTTTTTTGCTGCTGCTGCTGTTTCATTCCTTATCTTTTGGTGCAGGACTTGTACCACCTGCATCAAAGGATATTTCCATCTGAAAACCTTCCTTTATTTTCTTCATCTTCCATGGTCCATCCACTTGATCCTTTCAATTGAGCCCATTCCATTTTTTTTGCTGCTGCTGCTGTTTCATTCCTTATCCTATGATGCAGGACTTGTACCACCTGCATCAAAGGATATTTCCATCTGAAAACCTTCCTTATTTTCTACATCTTCCATGGTCCAACCACTCGATCCTTTCAATTGAGCCCATTCCTTTTTTTTTTTTTGCTGCTGCTGCTGTTTCATTCCTTATCCTATGGTGCAGAACTTGTACCACCTGCATCAAAGGATATTTCCATCTGAAAAAATTCCTTTATTTTCTTCATCTTCCATGGTCCATCCACTTGATCCTTTCAATTGAGCCCATTCCTTTTTTTTTTGCTGCTGCTGCTGTTTCATTCCTTATCCTATGGTGCAGGACTTGTACCACCTGCATCAAAGGATATTTCCATCTGAAAACCTTCCTTTTTTTTTATTCATCTTCCATGGTCCAACCACTTGATCCTTTCAATTGACCCCATTCCTTTTTTTTTTTTTTTGCTGCTGCTGCTGTTTCATTCCTTATCCTATGGTGCAGGACTTGTACCACCTGCATCAAAGGATATTTCCATCTGAAAACCTTCCTTTATTTTCTTCATCTTCCATGGTCCAACCACTCGATCCTTTCAATTGAGCCTATTCCTTTTTTTTTGCTGCTACTGCTGTTTCATTCCTTATCCTATGGTGCAGGACTTGTACCACCTGCATCAAAGGATATTTCCATCTGAAAACTTTCCTTTATTTTCTTCATCTTCCATGGTCCAACCACTTGATCCTTTCAATTGAGCCCATTCCTTTTTTTTTTTGCTGCTGCTACTGCTGTTTCATTCCTTATCCTATGGTGCAGGACTTGTACCACCTGCATCAAAGGATATATCCATCTGAAAACCTTCCTTTATTTTCTTCATCTTCCATGGTCCAACCACTTGATCCTTTCAATTGACCCCATTCCTTTTTTTTTTTGCTGCTGCTGCTGTTTCATTCCTTATCCTATGGTGCAGGACTTGTACCACCTGCATCAAAGAATATTTCCATCTGAAAACCTTCCTTTATTTTCTTCATCTTCCATGGTCCAACCACTTGATCCTTTCAATTAAGCCCATTCCTTTTTTTTTACTGCTACTGCTGTTTCATTCCTTATCCTATGGTGCAGGACTTGTACCACCTGCATCAAAGGATATTTCCATCTGAAAAACTTCCTTTTTTTTCTTCATCTTCCATGGTCCAACCACTTGATCCTTTCAATTAAGCCCATTCCTTTTTTTTGCTGATGCTGCTGTTTTATTCCTTATCCTATGGTGCAGGACTTGTACCACCTGCATCAAAGGATATTTCCATCTGAAAAACTTCCTTTATTTTCTTCATCTTCCATGGTCCAACCACTTGATCCTTTCAATTAAGCCCATTCCTTTTTTTTTACTGCTACTGCTGTTTCATTCCTTATCCTATGGTGCAGGACTTGTACCACCTGCATCAAAGAATATTTCCATCTGAAAACCTTCCTTTATTTTCTTCATCTTCCATGGTCCAACCACTTGATCCTTTCAATTGAGCCCATTCCTTTTTTTTTTGCTGCTGCTGCGGTTTCATTCCTTATCCTATGGTGCAGGACTTTTACCACCTGCATCAAAGGATATTTCCATCTGAAAACCTTCCTTTTTTTTCTTCATCTTCCATGGTCCAACCACTTGATCCTTTCAATTGAGCCCATTCCTTTTTTTTTTGCTGATGCTGCTGTTTCATTCCTTATCCTATGATGCAGGACTTGTACCACCTGCATCAAAGGATATTTCCATCTGAAAACCTTCCTTTTTTTCTTCATCTTCCATGGTCCAACCACTTGATCCTTTCAATTGAGCCCATTCCTTTTTTTTTTTTGCTGCTGCTGCTGTTTCATTCCTTATCCTATGGTGCAGGACTTGTACCACCTGCATCAAAGAATATTTCCATCTGAAAACCTTCCTTTATTTTCTTCATCTTCCATGGTCCAACCACTTGATCCTTTCAATTAAGCCCATTCCTTTTTTTTTACTGCTACTGCTGTTTCATTCCTTATCCTATGGTGCAGGACTTGTACCACCTGCATCAAAGAATATTTCCATCTGAAAACCTTCCTTTATTTTCTTCATCTTCCATGGTCCAACCACTTGATCCTTTCAATTGAGCCCATTCCTTTTTTTTTTGCTGCTGCTGCGGTTTCATTCCTTATCCTATGGTGCAGGACTTTTACCACCTGCATCAAAGGATATTTCCATCTGAAAACCTTCCTTTTTTTTCTTCATCTTCCATGGTCCAACCACTTGATCCTTTCAATTGAGCCCATTCCTTTTTTTTTGCTGATGCTGCTGTTTCATTCCTTATCCTATGATGCAGGACTTGTACCACCTGCATCAAAGGATATTTCCATCTGAAAGCCTTCCTTTTTTTCTTCATCTTCCATGGTCCAACCACTTGATCCTTTCAATTGAGCCCATTCCTTTTTTTTTTTTGCTGCTGCTGCAGTTTCATTCCTTATCCTATGGTGCAGGACTTGTACCACCTGCATCAAAGAATATTTCCATCTGAAAACCTTCCTTTATTCTCTTCATCTTCCATGGTCCAACCACTTGATCCTTTCAATTAAGCCCATTCCTTTTTTTTTACTGCTACTGCTGTTTCATTCCTTATCCTATGGTGCAGGACTTGTACCACCTGCATCAAAGAATATTTCCATCTGAAAACCTTCCTTTATTTTCTTCATCTTCCATGGTCCAACCACTTGATCCTTTCAATTGAGCCCATTCCTTTTTTTTTTGGTGCTGCTGCGGTTTCATTCCTTATCCTATGGTGCAGGACTTTTACCACCTGCATCAAAGGATATTTCCATCTGAAAACCTTCCTTTTTTTTCTTCATCTTCCATGGTCCAACCACTTGATCCTTTCAATTGAGCCCATTCCTTTTTTTTTTGCTGATGCTGCTGTTTCATTCCTTATCCTATGATGCAGGACTTGTACCACCTGCATCAAAGGATATTTCCATCTGAAAACCTTCCTTTATTTTCTTCATCTTCCATGGTCCAACCACTTGATCCTTTCAATTGAGCCCATTCCTTTTTTTTGCTGCTGCTACTGTTTCATTCCTTATCCTATGGTGCAGGACTTGTACTACCTGCATCAAAGGATATTTCAATCTAAAAACCTTTCTTTATTTTCTTCATCTTCCATGGTCCAACCACTTGATCCTTTCAATTGAGCCCATTCCTTTTTTTTTGCTGCTGCTACTGTTTCATTCCTTATCCTATGGTGCAGGACTTGTACCACCTGCATCAAAGGATATTTCCATCTGAAAACCTTCCTTTTTATTCTTCATCTTCCATGGTCCAACCACTTGATCCTTTCAATTGAGCCCATTCCTTTTTTTTTGGTTGCTGCTGCTGTTTCATTCCTTATCCTATGGTGCAGGACTTGTACTACCTGCATCAAAGGATATTTCCATCTGAAAACCTTCCTTTATTTTCTTCATCTTCCATGGTCCAACCACTTGATCCTTTCAATTGAGCCCATTCCTTTTTTATTTTTTTTCTGCTGCTGCTGTTTCATTGCTTATCCTATGGTGCAGGACTTTTACCACCTGCATCAAAGGATAGTTCCATCTGAAAACCTTCCTTTATTTTCTTCATCTTCCATGGTCCAACCACTCGATCCTTTCAATTGAGCCCATTCTTTTTTTTTTTTTGCTGCTGCTGCTGTTTCATTCCTTATCCTATGTTGCAGGACTTGTACCACCTGCATCAACGGATATTTCCATCTGAAAAAATTTCTTTATTTTCTTCATCTTCCATGGTCCATCCACTTGATCCTTTCAATTGAGCCCATTCCTTTTTTTTTTTTTTGCTGCTGCTGCTGTTTCATTCCTTATCTTATGGTGCAGGACTTGTACCACCTGCATCAAAGGATATTTCCATCTGAAAACCTTCCTTTATTTTCTTTATCTTCCATGGTCCAACCACTTGATCCTTTCAATTGATCCCATTCCTTTTTTTTTGGTGCTGCTGCTGTTTCATTCCTTATCCTATGGTGCAGGACTTGTACCACCTGCATCAAAGGATATTTCCATCTGAGAACCTTCCTTTATTTTCTTCATCTTCCATGGTCCAACCACTTGATCCTTTCAATTGAGCCCATTCCTTTTTTTTTGCTGCTGCTGCTATTTAATTCCTTATCCTATGATGCAGGACTTGTACCACCTGCATCAAAGGATATTTCCATCTGAAAACCTTCCTTTATTTTCTTTATCTTCCATGGTCCAACCACTTGATACTTTCAATTGAGCCCATTCCATTTTTTTTGCTGCTGCTGCTGTTTCATTCCTTATCCTATGATGCAGGACTTGTACCACCTGCATCAAAGGATATTTCCATCTGAGAACCTTCCTTCATTTTCTTTATCTTCCATGGTCCAACCACTTGATCCTTTCAATTGAGCCCAATCCATTTTTTTTTGCTGCTGCTGCTGTTTCATTCCTTATCCTATGATGCAGGACTTGTACCACCTGCATCAAAGGATATTTCCATCTGAGAACCTTCCTTTATTTTCTTTATCTTCCATGGTCCAACCACTTGATCCTTTCAATTGAGCCCATTCCTTTTTTTTTGCTGCTGCTGCTATTTAATTCCTTATCCTATGATGCAGGACTTGTACCACCTGCATCAAAGGATATTTCCATCTGAAAACCTTCCTTTATTTTCTTCATCTTCCATGGTCCAACCACTTGATCCTTTCAATTGAGCCCATTCCTTTTTATTGCTGCTGCTGCCGTTTCATTCCTTATCCTTTGGTGCAGGACTTGTACCACCTGCATCAAAGGATATTTCCATATGAAAACCTTCCTTTATTTTCTTCATCTTCCATGGTCCAACCACTTGATCCTTTCAATTGAGCCCATTCCTTTTTTTTTTTTTTTTGCTGCTGCTGCTGTTTCATTCTTCATCCTATGGTGCAGGACTTGTACCACCTGCATCAAAAGATATTTCCATCTGAAAACCTTCCTTTATTTTCTTCATCTTCCATGGTCCATCCACTTGATCCTTTCAATTGAGCCCATTCCTTTTTTTTTTTTTGCTGCTGCTGCTGTTTCATTCCTTATCCTATGGTGCAGGACTTGTACCACTTGGATCAGAGGATATTTCCATCTGAAAACCTTCCTTTATTTTCTTCATCTTCCATGGTCCAACCACTCGATCCTTTCAATTGAGCCCATTCCTTTTTCTTTTTTGCTGCTGCTGCTGTTTCATTCCTTATACTATGGTGCAGGACTTGTACCACCTGCATCAAAGGATATTTCCATCTGAAAAACTTCCTTTTTTTTCTTCATCTTCCATGGTCCAACCACTTGATCCTTTCAATTAAGCCCATTCCTTTTTTTTGCTGATGCTGCTGTTTCATTCCTTATCCTATGGTGCAGGACTTGTACCACCTGCATCAAAGGATATTTCCATCTGAAAAACTTCCTTTATTTTCTTCATCTTCCATGGTCCAACCACTTGATCCTTTCAATTAAGCCCATTCCTTTTTTTTGCTGATGCTGCTGTTTCATTCCTTATCCTATGATGCAGGACTTGTACCACCTGCATCAAAGGATATTTCCATCTGAGAACTTTCATTTATTTTCTTCATCTTCCATGGTCCAACCACTTGATCCTTTCAATTGAGCCCATTCCTTTTTTTTTTTGGTGCTGCTGCTATTTCATTCCTTATCCTATGGTGCAGGACTTGTACTACCTGCATCGAAGGATATATCCATCTGAAAACCTTCCTTTATTTTCTTCATCTTCCATGGTCCAACCACTTGATCCTTTCAATTGAGCCCATTCATTTTTTTTGCTGCTGCTACTGTTTCATTCCTTATCCGATGATGCAGGACTTGTACCACCTGAATCAAAGGATATTTCCATCTGAAAACCTTCCTTTATTTTCTTCATCTTCCATGGTCCAACCACTTGATCCTTTCAATTGAGCCCATTCCTTTTTTTTTTGGTGCTGCTGCTGTTTCATTCCTTATCCTATGGTGCAGGACTTGTAGCACCTGCATCAAAGGATATTTCCATCTGAAAACCTTTCTTTATTTTCTTCATCTTCCATGGTCCAACCACTTGATCCTTTCAATTGAGCCCATTCCTTTTTTTTTTTTTTTTTTGCTGCTGCTGCTGTTTCATTCCTTATCCTATGTTGCAGGACTTGTACCATCTGCATCAAAGGATATTTCCATCTGAAAACCTTCCTTTATTTTCTTCATCTTCCATGGTCCAACCACTCGATCCTTTCAATTGAGCCCATTCCTTTTTTTTTGGTGCTGCTGCAGTTTCATTCCTTATCCTTTGGTGCAGGACTTGTACCACCTGAATCAAAGGATATTTCCATCTGAAAACCTTCCTTTATTTTCTTCATCTTCCATGGTCCAACCACTTGATCCTTTCAATTAAGCCCATTCCTTTTTTTTTTTTTTGCTGCTGCTGCTGTTTCATTCCTTATCCTTTGGTGCAGGACTTGTACCACCTGCATCAAAGGATATTTCCATCTGAAAACCTTCATTTATTTTCTTCATTTTCCATGGTACAACCACTTGATCCTTTCAATTGAGCCCATTCCTTTTTTTTTTGGTGCTGCTGCTGTTTCATTCCTTATCCTATGGTGCAGGACTTGTACCACCTGCATCAAAGGATATTTCCATCTGAAAACCTTCCTTTATTTTCTTCATCTTCCATGGTCCAACCACTTGATCCTTTCAATTGAGCCCATTCCTTTTTTTTGCTGCTGCTGCTGTTTCATTCCTTATCCGATGATGCAGGACTTGTACCACTTGCATCAAAGGATATTTCCCTCTGAAAACCTTCCTTTATTTTCTTCATCTTCCATGGTCCAACCACTTGATCCTTTCAATTGAGCCCATTCCTTTTTTTTTTGGTGCTGCTGCTGTTTCATTCCTTATCCTATGGTGCAGGACTTGTACCACCTGCATCAAAGGATATTTCCATCTGAAAAACTTCCTTTATTTTATTCATCTTCCATGGTCCAACCACTTGATCCTTTCAATTGAGCCCATTCCTTTTTTTTTTTTGCTGCTGCGGCTGTTTCATTCCTTATCCTATGGTGCAGGACTTGTACCATCTGCATTAAAGGATATTTCCATCTGAAAACCTTACTTTATTTTCTTCATCTTCCATGGTCCAACCACATGATCCTTTCAATTGAGCCTATTCCTTTGTTTTTGCTGCTGCTGCTGTTTCATTTCTTATCCTATGGTGCAGGACTTGTACCACCTGCATCAAAGGATATTTCCATCTGAAAACCTTCCTTTATTTTCTTCATCTTCCATGGTCCAACCACTTGATCCTTTCAATTGAGCCCATTCATTTTTTTTTGTGCTGCTGCTGCTGTTTCATTCCTTATCCTATGGTGCAGGACTTGTACCACCTGCATCAAAGGATATGTCCATCTGAAAACCTTCCTTTATTTTCTTCATCTTTCATTGTCCAACCACTTGATCCTATCAATTGAGCCCATTCTTTTTTTTTTTTGCTGCTGCTGCTGTTTCATTCCTTATCCTATGGTGCAGGACTTGTACCACCTGCATCAAAGGATATTTCCATCTGAAAACCTTCCTTTATTTTCTTCATCTTCCATAGTCCAACCACTTGATCCTTTCAATTGAGCCCATTCCGTTTTTTTTTTTGGTGCTGCTGCTGTTTCATTCCTTATCCGATGGTGCAGGACTTGTATCACCTGCCTCAAAGGATATTTCCATCTGAAAACCTTCCTTTATTTTCTTCATCTTCCCTGGTCCAACCATTTGATCCTTTCAATTGAGCCCATTCCTTTTTTTTTTTTTTTCTGCTGCTGCTGTTTCATTCCTTATCCTATGGTGCAGGACTTGTACCACCTGCATCAAAGGATATTTCCATCTGAAAACCTTCCTTTATTTTCTTCATCTTCTATGGTCCAACCACTTGATCCTTTAAATTGAGCCCATTTTTTTTTTTGGTGCTGCGGCTGTTTCATTCCTTATCCTATGGTGCAGGACTTGTACTACCTGCATCAAAGGATATTTCCATCTGAAAACCTTCCTTTATTTTCTTCATCTTCCCTGGTCCAACCATTTGATCCTTTCAATTGAGCCCATTCATTTTTTTTTTTCTGCTGCTGCTGTTTCATTCCTTATCCTATGGTGCAGGACTTGTACCACCTGCATCAAAGGATATTTCCATCTGAAAACCTTCCTTTATTTTCTTCATCTTCCATAGTCCAACCACTTGATCCTTTCAATTGAGCCCATTCCGTTTTTTTTTTTGGTGCTGCTGCTGTTTCATTCCTTATCCGATGGTGCAGGACTTGTATCACCTGCCTCAAAGGATATTTCCATCTGAAAACCTTCCTTTATTTTCTTCATCTTCCCTGGTCCAACCATTTGATCCTTTCAATTGAGCCCATTCCTTTTTTTTTTTTTTTCTGCTGCTGCTGTTTCATTCCTTATCCTATGGTGCAGGACTTGTACCACCTGCATCAAAGGATATTTCCATCTGAAAACCTTCCTTTATTTTCTTCATCTTCTATGGTCCAACCACTTGATCCTTTAAATTGAGCCCATTTTTTTTTTTGGTGCTGCGGCTGTTTCATTCCTTATCCTATGGTGCAGGACTTGTATCACCTGCCTCAAAGGATATTTCCATCTGAAAACCTTCCTTTATTTTCTTCATCTTCCCTGGTCCAACCATTTGATCCTTTCAATTGAGACCATTCATTTTTTTTTCTGCTGCTGCTGTTTCATTCCTTATCCTATGGTGCAGGACTTGTACCACCTGCATCAAAGGATATTTCTATCTGAAAACCTTCCTTTATTTTCTTCATCTTCCATGGTCCAACCACTTGATCCTTTCAATTGAGCCCATTCCTTTTTTTTTGGTGCTGCTGCTGTTTAATTCCTTATCCTATGGTGCAGGACTTGTACCACCTGCATCAAAGGATATTTCCATCTGAAAACCTTCCTTTATTTTCTTCATCTTCCATGGTCCAACCACTTGATCCTTTCAATTGAGCCCATTCCTTTTTTTTTGCTGCTGCTGCTGTTTCATTCCTTATCCTATGGTGCAGGACTTGTACCACCTGCATCAAAGAATATTTCCATCTGAAAACCTTCCTTTATTTTCTTCATCTTCCATGGTCCAACCACTTGATCCTTTCAATTGAGCCCATTCCTTTTTTTTTGGTGCTGCTTTTGTTTCATTCCTTATCCTATGGTGCAGGACTTGTACCACCTGCATCAAAGGATATTTCCATCTAAAAACCTTCCTTTATTTTCTTCGTTTTCCATGGTCCAACCACTTGATCCTTTCAATTGAGCCCATTCCTTTTTTTTTTTGCTGCTGTTGCTGTTTCATTCGTTATCCTATGGTGCAGGACTTTTACCACCTGCATCAAAGGATATTTCCATCTGAAAATCTTCCTTTACTCTCTTTAACTTCCATGGTCCAACCACTTGATCCTTTCAATTGAGCCCATTCCTTTTTTTTGCTGCTGCTTTTGTTTCATTCCTTATCCTATGGTGCAGGACTTGTACCACCTGCATCAAAGGATATTTCCATCTGAAAATCTTCCTTTACTCTCTTTAACTTCCATGGTCCAACCACTTGATCCTTTCAATTGAGCCCATTCCTTTTTTTTTGCTGCTGCTTTTGTTTCATTCCTTATCCTATGGTGCAGGACTTGTACCACCTGCATCAAAGGATATTTCCATCTGAAAATCTTCCTTTACTCTCTTTAACTTCCATGGTCCAACCACTTGATCCTTTCAATTGAGCCCATTCCTTTTTTTTGCTGCTGCTTTTGTTTCATTCCTTATCCTATGGTGCAGGACTTGTACCACCTGCATCAAAGGATATTTCCATCTGAGAACCTTCCTTTATTTTCTTTATCTTCCACGGTCCAACCACTTGATCCTTTCAATTGAGCCCATTCCTTTTTTTTTTTTTTTTGGTGCTGCTGCTGTTTCATTCCTTATCCTATGGTGCAGGACTTGTACCACCTGCATCAAAGTATATTTCCATCTGAAAACCTTCCTATATTTTCTTTATCTTCCACGGTCCAACCACTTGATCCTTTCAATTGAGCCCATTCCTTTTTTTTTTTTTTTGGTGCTGCTGCTGTTTCATTCCTTATCCTATGGTGCAGGACTTGTACCACCTGCATCAAAGGATATTTCCATCTGAAAACTTTTCTTTATTTTCTTCATCTTCCATGGTCCAACCACTTGATCCTTTCAATTGAGCCCATTCCTTTTTTTTTTTTTGCTGCTGCTGCTGTTTCATTCCTTATCCTATGTTGCAGGACTTGTACCATCTGCATCAAAGGATATTTCCATCTGAAAACCTTCCTTTATTTTCTTCATCTTCCATGGTCCAACCACTTGATCCTTTCAATTGAGCCCATTCCTTTTTTTTTTTGGTGCTGCTGCTGTTTCATTCCTTATCCTTTGGTGCAGGACTTGTACCACCTGAATCAAAGGATATTTCCATCTGAAAACCTTCCTTTATTTTCTTCATCTTCCATGGTCCAACCACTTGATCCTTTCAATTGAGCCCATTCATTTTTTTTGTGCTGCTGCTGCTGTTTCATTCCTTATCCTATGGTGCAAGACTTGTACAACCTGCATCAAAGGATATGTCCATCTGAAAACCTTCTTTTATTTTCTTCATCTTTCATTGTCCAACCACTTGATCCTATCAATTGAGCCCATTCTTTTTTTTCTTTTTGGTGCTGCTGCTGTTTCATTCCTTATCCTATGGTGCAGGACTTGTACCACCTGCATCAAAGGATATTTCCATCTGAAAACCTTTCTTTATTTTCTTCATCTTCCATGGTCCAACCACTTGATCCTTTCAATTAAGCCCATTCCTTTTTTTTTTTTTTGCTGCTGCTGCTGTTTCATTCCTTATCCTTTGGTGCAGGACTTATACCACCTGCATCAAAGGATATTTCCATCTGAAAACCTTCCTTTATTTTCTTCATCTTCCATGGTCCAACCACTTGATCCTTTCAATTGAGCCCATTCCTTTTTTTTTTGGTGCTGCTACTGTTTCATTCCTTATCCTATGGTGCAGGACTTGTACCACCTGCATCAAAGGATATTTCCATCTGAAAACCCTCCTTTATTTTCTTCATCTTCCATGGTCCAACCACTTGATCCTTTCAATTGAGCCCATTCCTTTTTTTTGCTGCTGCTGCTGTTTCATTCCTTATCCGATGATGCAGGACTTGTACCACTTGCATCAAAGGATATTTCCCTCTGAAAACCTTCCTTTATTTTCTTCATCTTCCATGGTCCAACCACGAGATCCTTTCAATTGAGCCCATTCCTTTTTTTTTGGTGCTGCTGCTGTTTCATTCCTTATCCTATGGTGCAGGACTTGTACCACCTGCATCAAAGGATATTTCCATCTGAAAACCTTCCTTTATTTTCTTCATCTTCCATGGTCCAACCACTTGATCGTTTCAATTGAGCCCATTCATTTTTTTTTTTTTTTGCTACTGCTGCTGTTTCATTCCTTATCCTATGGTGCAGGACTTGTACCACCTGCATCAAAGGATATTTCCATCTGAAAACCTTACTTTATTTTCTTCATCTTCCATGGTCCAACCACATGATCCTTTCAATTGAGCCTATTCCTTTGTTTTTGCTGCTGCTGCTGTTTCATTTCTTATCCTATGGTGCAGGACTTGTACCACCTGCATCAAAGGATATTTCCATCTGAAAACCTTCCTTTATTTTCTTCATCTTCCATGGTCCAACCACTTGATCCTTTCAATTGAGCCCATTCATTTTTTTTTTGTGCTGCTGCTGGTGTTTCATTCCTTATCCTATGGTGCAGGACTTGTACCACCTGCATCAAAGGATATGTCCATTTGAAAACCTTCTTTTGTTTTCTTCATCTTTCATTGTCCAACCACTTGATCCTATCAATTGAGCCCATTCTTTTTTTTTTTTTTGCTGCTGCTGCTGTTTCATTCCTTATCCTATGGTGCAGGACTTGTACCACCTGCATCAAAGGATATTTCCATCTGAAAACCTTCCTTTATTTTCTTCATCTTCCATAGTCCAACCACTTGATCCTTTCAATTGAGCCCATTCCGTTTTTTTTTTGGTGCTGCTGCTGTTTCATTCCTTATCCGATGGTGCAGGACTTGTACCACCTGCATCAAAGGATATTTCCATCTGAAAACCTTCCTTTATTTTCTTCATCTTCCATGGTCCAACCACTTGATCCTTTAAATTGAGCCCATTCCTTTTTTTTGGTGCTGCTGCTGTTTCATTCCTTATCCTATGGTGCAGGACTTGTATCACCTGCATCAAAGGATATTTCCATCTGAAAACCTTCCTTTATTTTCTTCATCTTCCCTGGTCCAACCATTTGATCCTTTCAATTGAGCCCATTCCTTTTTTTTTTTTTCTGCTGCTGCTGTTTCATTCCTTATCCTATGGTGCAGGACTTGTACCACCTGCATCAAAGGATATTTCCATCTGAAAACCTTCCTTTATTTTCTTCATCTTCCATGGTCCAACCACTTGATCCTTTCAATTGAGCCCATTCCTTTTTTTTTTGGTGCTGCTGCTGTTTCATTCCTTATCCGATGGTGCAGGACTTGTACCACCTGCATCAAAGAATATTTCCATCTGAAAACCTTCCTTTATTTTTTTAATCTTCCATGGTCCAACCACTTGATCCTTTCAATTGAGCCCATTCCTTTTTTTTTGGTGCTGCTGCTGTTTCATTCCTTATCCTATGGTGCAGGACTTGTACCACCTGCATCAAAGTCTATTTCCATCTAAAAACCTTCCTTTATTTTCTTCATTTTCCATGGTCCAACCACTTGATCCTTTCAATTGAGCCCATTCCTTTTTTTTTTTTGCTGCTGTTGCTGTTTCATTCGTTATCCTATGGTGCAGGACTTTTACCACCTGCATCAAAGGATATTTCCATCTGAAAATCTTCCTTTACTCTCTTTAACTTCCATGGTCCAACCACTTGATCCTTTCAATTGAGCCCATTCCTTTTTTTTTGCTGCTGCTTTTGTTTCATTCCTTATCCTATGGTGCAGGACTTGTACCACCTGCATCAAAGTATATTTCCATCTGAGAACCTTCCTTTATTTTCTTTATCTTCCACGGTCCAACCACTTGATCCTTTCAATTGAGCCCATTCCTTTTTTTTGCTGATGCTGCTATTTCATTCCTTATCCTATGATGCAGGACTTGTACCACCTGCATCAAAGGATATTTCCATCTGAAAACCTTCCTTTATTTTCTTCATCTTCCATGGTCCAACCACTTGATCCTTTCAATTGAGCCCATTCCTTTTTTTTTTTGCTGCTGCTGCTGTTTCATTCCTTATCCTTTGGTGCAGGACTTGTACCACATGCATCAAAGGATATTTCCATCTGAAAACCTTCCTTTGTTTTCTTCATCTTCCATGGTCCAACCACTCGATCCTTTCAATTGAGCCCATTCCCCCCTTTTTTTTTTTGCTGCTGCTGCTGTTTCATTCCTTATCCTATGGTGCAGGACTTTTACCACCTGCATCAAAGGATATTTCCATCCGAAAACCTTCCTTTATTTTCTTCATCTTCCATGGTCCAACCACTTGATCCTTTCAATTGAGCCCATTCATTTTTTTTTTGCTGCTGCTACTGTTTCATTCTTTATCCTATGGTGCAGGACTTGTACCACCTGCATCAAAGGATATTTCCATCTGAGAACCCTCCTTTATTTTCTTCATCTTCCATGGTCCAACCACTTGATCCTTTCAATTGAGCCCATTCCTTTTTTTTGCTGATGCTACTATTTCATTTCTTATACTATGATGCAAGACTTGTACCACCTGCATCAAAGAATATTTCCAACTGAAAACCTTCCTTTATTTTCTTCATCTTCCATGATCCAACCACTTGATCCTTTCAATTGAGCCCATTCATTTTTTTTTTTTGCTGCTGCTACTGTTTCATTCCTTATCCTATGGTGCAGGACTTGTACCACCTGCATCAAAGGATATTTCCATCTGAAAAAATTCCTTTATTTTCTTCATCTTCCATGGTCCAACCACTTGATCCCTTCAATTGATCCCATTCCTTTTTTTTGCTGATGCTGCTGTTTCATTCCTTATCTATGGTGCAGGACTTGTACCACCTGCATCAAAGGATATTTCCATCTGAGAACTTTCTTTTATTTTCTTCATCTTCCATGGTCCAACCACTTGATCCTTTCAATTGAGCCCATTCATTTTTTTTTTTTTTTTTGCTGCTGCTACTGTTTCATTCCTTATCCTATGGTGCAGGACTTGTACCACCTGCATCAAAGGATAATTCCATCTGAAAAACTTCCTTTATTTTCTTCATCTTCCATGGTCCAACCACTCGATCCTTTCAATTGAGCCCATTCCTTTATTTTTGCTGCTGCTGCTTTTTCATTCCTTATCCCATGGTGCAGGACTTGTACCACCTGAATCAAAGGATATTTCCATCTGAAAACCTTCCTTTATTTCCTTCATCTTTCATGGTCCAACCACTTGATCCATTCAATTGAGCCCATTCCTTTGTTTTTGCTGCTGCTGCTGTTTCATTTCTTATCCTATGGTACAGGACTTGTACCACCTGAATCAAAGGATATTTCCATCTGAAAACCTTCCTTTATTTTCTTCATCTTCCATGGTCCAACCACTTGATCCTTTCAATTGAGCCCATTCATTTTTTTTGCTGCTGCTACTGTTTCTTTCCTTATCCTATGGTGCAGGACTTATACCACCTGCATCAAAGGATAATTCCATCTGAAAACCTTCCTTTATTTTCTTCATCTTCCATGGTCCAACCACTTGATCCTTTCAATTGAGCCCATTCCTTTGTTTTTGCTGCTGCTGCTGTTTCATTTCTTATCCTATGGTGCAGGACTTGTACCACCTGCATCAAAGGATATTTCCATCCGAAAACCTTCCTTTATTTTCTTCATCTTCCATGGTCCAACCACTTAATCCTTTCAATTGAGCCCATTCCTTTTTTTTTGCTGCTGCTGCTTTTTCATTCCTTATCCTATGGTGCAGGACTTGTACAACCTGCATCAAAGGATAATTCCATCTGAAAACCTTCCTTTATTTTCTTCATCTTCCATGGTCCAACCACTTGATCCTTTCAATTGAGCCCATTCCTTTGTTTTTGCTGCTGCATCTGTTTCATTTCTTATCCTATGGTGCAGGACTTGTACCACCTGCATCAAAGGATATTTCCATCTGAAAACCTTCCTTTATTTTCTTCATCTTCCATGGTCCAACCACTTGATCCTTTCAATTGAGCCCATTCAATTTTTTTTTTCTTGGTGCTGCCACTGTTTCATTCCTTATCCTATGGTGCAGGACTTGTACCACCTGCATCAAAGGATAATTCCATCTGAAAACCTTTCTTTATTTTCTTCATCTTCCATGGTCCAACCACTTGATCCTTTCAATTGAGCCCATTCCTTTGTTTTTGCTGCCGCTGCTGTTTCATTTCTTATCCTATGGTGCAGGACTTGTACCACCTGCATCAAAGGATATTTCCATCTGAAAAACTTCCTTTATTTTCTTCATCTTCCTTGGTCCAACCACTTGATCCTTTCAATTGAGCCCATTCCTTTGTTTTTGCTGCTGCTGCTGTTTCATTTCTTATCCTATGGTGCAGGACTTGTACCACCTGCATCAAAGGATATTTCCATCTGAAAACTTTCCTTTATTTTCTTCATCTTCCATGGTCCAACCACTTGATCCTTTCAATTGAGCCCATTCCTTTTTTTTTGCTGATGCTGTGGTTTCATTCCTTATCCTATGGTGCAGGACTTTTACCACCTGCATCAAAGGATATTTCCATCTGAAAACCTTTATTTATTTTCTTCATCTTCCATGGTCCAACCACTTGATCCTTTCAATTGAGCCCATTCCTTTTTTTTTGCTGATGCTGCGGTTTCATTCCTTAAGCTATGGTGCAGGACTTTTACCACCTGCATCAAAGGATATTTCCATCTGAAAACCTTCCTTTATTTTCTTCATCTTCCATGGTCTAACCACTTGATCCTTTCAATTGAGCCCATTTTTTTTTTTTTTTTTTTGCTGCTGGTACTGTTTCATTCCTTATCCTATGGGACAGGACTTGTACCACCTGCATCAAAGGATATTTCCATCTGAAAACCTTCCTTTATTTTCTTCATCTTCCATGGTCCAACCACTTGATCCTTTCAATTGAGCCCATTACTTTGTTTTTGCTGCTGCTGCTGTTTCATTCCTTATCCTATGGTGCAGGACTTGTACCACCTGCATCAAAGGATATTTCCATCTGAAAACCTTCCTTTATTTTCTTCATCTTCCATGGTCCAACCACTTGATCTTTTCAATTGAGCCCATTCATTTTTTTTTTTGCTGCTGCTACTGTTTCATTCCTTATCCTATGGTACAGGACTTGTACCACCTGCATCGAAGGATATTTCAATCTAAAAACCTTCCTTTATTTTCTTCATCTTCCATGGTCCAACTACTTGATCCTTTCAATTGAGCCCATTCCTTTTTTTTTGCTACTGCTACTGTTTCATTCCTTATCCTATGGTGCAGGACTTGTACCACCTGCATCAAAGGATATTTCCATCTGAAAACCTTCCTTTATTTTCTTCATCTTCCATGGTCCAACCACTTGATCCTTTCAATTAAGCCCATTCCTTTTTTTTTTTTGCTGCTGCTGCTGTTTCATTCCTTATCCTATGGTGAATGACTTGTACCACCTGCATCAAAGGATATTTCAATCTAAAAACCTTCCATTATTTTCTTTATATTCCTTGGTCCAACCACTTGATCCTTTCAATTAAGCCCATTCCTTTTTTTTTGCTGTTGCTGCTGTTTCATTCCTTATCCTATGGTACAGGACTTGTACCACCTGCATCAAAGGATATTTCCATCTGAAAACCTTCCTTTATTTTCTTCATCTTCCAGGGTCCAACCACTTGATCCTTTCAATTGAACCCATTCCTTTTTTTTTTTGCTGCTGCTACTGTTTCATTTCTTATCCTATGGTGCAGGACTTGTACCACCTGCATCAAAGGATATTTCCGTCTAAAAACATTCCTTTATTTTATTTATCTTCCATGGTCCAACCACTTGATCCTTTCAATTAAGCCCATTCCTTATCCTATGGTGCAGAACATGTACCACCTGCAACAAAGGATGTTTCCATCTGAAATCCTTCCTTTATTTTCTTCATCTTCCATGGTCCAACCACTTGATCCTTTCAATTAAGCCCATTCCTTATCCTATGGTGCAGGACTCGTACCACCTGCATCAAAGGATATTTCCATCTGAAATCCTTCCTTTATTTTCATCTTCCATGGTCCAGCCACTTGATCCTTTCAATTAAGCCCATTCCTTATCCTATGGTGCAGGACTCGTACCACCTGCATCAAAGGATATTTCCATCTGAAAACCTTTCTTTATTTTCTTCATCTTCCATGGTCCAACCACTTGATCCTTTCAATTAAGCCCATTCCTTTTTTTTTTGCTGCTGCTGCTGTTTCATTCCTTATCCTATGGTGAATGACTTGTACCACCTGCATCAAAGGATATTTCAATCTAAAAACCTTCCATTATTTTCTTTATCTTCCTTGGTCCAACCACTTGATCCTTTCAATTGAGCCCATTTCTTTTATTTTTTGCTGCTGCTGCTGTTTCATTCCTTATCCTATGGTGCAGGACTTGTACCACCTGCATCAAAGGATATTTCCATCTGAAAACCTTCCTTTATTTTCTTCATCTTCCATGGTCCAACCACTTGATACTTTCAATTGAGTCCATTTTTTTTTTGGTGCTGCTGCTGTTTCATTCCTTATCTTATGGTGCAGGACTTGTACCACCTGCATCAAATGATATTTCCATCTGAAAACCTTCCTTTATTTTCTTCATCTTCCATGGTCCAACCACTTGATACTTTCAATTGATTCCATTTTTTTTTTTGGTGCTGCTGCTGTTTCATTCCTTATCCTATGGTGCAGGACTTGTACCACCTGCATCAAAGGATATTTCCATCTGAAAACCTTCCTTTATTTTCTTCATCTTCCATGGTCTAACCACTTGATACTTTCAATTGAGTCCATTTTTTTTTTTTTGGTGCTGCTGCTGTTTCATTCCTTATCCTATGGTGCAGGACTTGTAACACCTGCATCAAAAGATATTTCCATCTGAAATAATTCCTTTATTTTCTGCATCTTCCATGGTCCAACCACTCGATCCTTTCAATTGAGTTAATTTTTTTTTTGGTGCTGCTGCTGTTTCATTCCTTATCTTATGGTGCAGGACTTGTACCACCTGCATCAAATGATATTTCCATCTGAAAACCTTCCTTTATTTTCTTCATCTTCCATGGTCCAACCACTTGATCCTTTCAATTGAGTTAATTTTTTTTTTTTGGTGCTGCTGCTGTTTCATTCCTTATCTTATGGTGCAGGACTTGTACCACCTGCATCAAATGATATTTCCATCTGAAAACCTTCCTTTATTTTCTTCATCTTCCATGGTCCAACCACTTGATCCTTTCAATTGAGTTATTTTTTTTTTTTTGGTGCTGCTGCTGTTTCATTCCTTATCTTATGGTGCAGGACTTGTACCACCTGCATCAAATGATATTTCCATCTGAAAACCTTCCTTTATTTTCTTCATCTTCCATGGTCCAACCACTTGATACTTTCAATTGAGTCCTTTTTTTTTTGGTGCTGCTGCTGTTTCATTCCTTATCCTATGGTGCAGGACTTGTACCAACTGCATCAAAGGATATTTCCATCTGAAAACCTTCCTTTATTTTCTTCATCTTCCATGGTCCAACCACTTGATCCTTTCAATTAAGCCCATTCCTTATCCTATGGTGCAGGACTTGTACCACCTGCATCAAAGGATTTTTTCCATCTGAAATCCTTCCTTTATTTTCTTCATCTTCCATGGTCCAACCACTTGATCCTTTCAATTAAGCCCATTCCTTATCCTATGGTGCAGGACTCGTACCACCTGCATCAAAGGATATTTCCATCTGAAATCCTTCCTTTATTTTCATCTTCCATGCTCCAGCCACTTGATCCTTTCAATTAAGCCCATGCCTTATCCTATGGTGCAGGACTCGTACCACCTGCATCAAAGGATATTTCCATCTGAAAACCTTCCTTTATTTTCTTCATCTTCCATGGTCCAACCACTTGATCCTTTCAATTAAGCCCATTCCTTATCCTATGGTGCAGGACTTGTACCACCTGCATCAAAGGATATTTCCATCTGAAATCCTTCCTTTATTTTCTTCATCTTCCATGGTCCAACCACTTGATCCTTTCAATTAAGCCCATTCCTTATCCTATGGTGCAGGACTCGTACCACCTGCATCAAAGGATATTTCCATCTGAAATCCTTCCTTTATTTTCTTCTTCCATGGTCCAGCCACTTGATCCTTTCAATTAAGCCCATGCCTTATCCTATGGTGCAGGACTCGTACCACCTGCATCAAAGGATATTTCCATCTGAAAACCTTCCTTTATTTTCTTCATCTTCCATGGTCCAACCACTTGATCCTTTCAATTAAGCCCATTCCTTATCCTATGATCAGGACTCGTACCACCTGCAACAAAGGATATTTCCATCTGAAATTCTTCCTTTAGTTTCTTCATCTTCCATGGTCCAACCACTTGATCCTTTCAATTAAGCCCATTCCTTATCCTATGGTGCAGGACTCGTACCACCTGCATCAAAGGATATTTCCATCTGAAATCCTTCCTTTATTTTCATCTTCCATGGTCCAGCCACTTGATCCTTTCAATTAAGCCCATTCCTTATCCTATGGTGCAGGACTCGTACCACCTGCATCAAAGGATATTTCCATCTGAAAACCTTCCTTTATTTTCTTCATCTTCCATGGTCCAACCACTTGATCCTTTCAATTAAGCCCATTCCTTATCCTATGGTGCAGGACTTGTACCACCTGCATCAAAGGATATTTCCCTCTGATATCTTTCCTTTATTTTCTTCATCTTCCATGGTCCAACCACTTGATCCTTTCAATTAAGCCCATTCCTTATCCTATGGTGCAGGACTTGTACCACCTGCATCAAAGGATATTTCCATCTGAAAACCTTCCTTTATTTTTTTCATCTTCCATGGTCCAACCACTTGATCCTTCAATTGAGCCCATTCCTTTTTTTTGCTGCTGCTGCTGTTTCATTCCTTATCCTATGGTGCAGGACTTGTACCACCTGAAACAAAATATATTTCCATCTGAAAACCTTCCTTTATTTTCTTCATCTTCCATGGTCCAACCACTTGATCCTTTCAATTGAGCCCATTCCTTTTTTTTGGTGCTGCTGCTGTTTCATTCCTTATCCTATGGTGCAGGACTTGTATCACCTGCATCAAAGGATATTTCCTTCTGAAATCCTTCCTTTATTTTCTTCATCTTCCACGGTCCAACCACTTGATCCTTTCAATTAAGCCCATTCCTTATCCTATGGTGCAGGACTTGTACCACCTGCAACAAAGGATGTTTCCATCTGAAATCCTTCCTTTAGTTTCTTCATCTTCCATGGTCCAACCACTTGATCCTTTCAATTAAGCCCATTCCTTATCCTATGGTGCAGGAATTGTACCACCTGCATCAAAAGATATTTCCATCTGAAAAAATTCCATTATTTTCTGCGTCTTCCATGGTCCAACCACTTGATCCTTTCAATTGAGTCCATTTTTTTTTTTGGTGCTGCTGCTGTTTCATTCCTTATCCTATGGTGCAGGACTTGTACCACCTGCATCAAAAGATATTTCCATCTGAAAACCTTCCTTTATTTTCTTCATCTTCCATGGTCCAACCTCTTGATCCTTTCAATTGAGTTCATTTTTTTTTTTGGTGCTGCTGCTGTTTCATTCCTTATCTTATGGTGCAGGACTTGTACCACCTGCATCAAAGGATATTTCCATCTGAAAACCTTCCTTTATTTTCTTCATCTTCCATGGTCCAACCACTTGATCCTTTCAATTAAGCCCATTCCTTATCCTATGGTGCAGGACTTGTACCACCTGCATCAAAGGATATTTCCATCTAAAATCCTTCCTTTATTTTCTTCATCTTCTATGGTCCAACCACTTGATCCTTTCAATTAAGCCCATGCCTTATCCTATGGTGCAGGACTCGTACCACCTGCAACAAAGGATATTTCCATCTGAAATCCTTCCTTTATTTTCTTCATCTTCCATGGTCCAACCACTTGATCCTTTCAATTAAGCCCATTCCTTATCCTATGTTGCAGGACTCGTACCACCTGCATCAAAGGATATTTCCATCTGAAATCCTTCCTTTATTTTCATCTTCCATGGTCCAGCCACTTGATCCTTTCAATTAAGCCCATTCCTTATCCTATGGTGCAGGACTTATACCACCTGCATCAAAGGATATTTCCATCTGAAAACCTTCCTTTATTTTCTTCATCTTCCATGGTCCAACCACTTGATCCTTTCAATTGAGCCCATTCCTTATCCTATGGTGCAGGACTTGTACCACCTGCATCAAAGGATATTTCCCTCTGAAATCTTTCCTTTATTTTCTTCATCTTCCATGGTCCAACCACTTGATCCTTTCAATTAAGCCCATTCCTTATCCTATGGTGCAGGACTTGTACCACCTGCATCAAAGGATATTTCCATCTGAAAACCTTCCTTTAATTTCTTCATCTTCCATGGTCCAACCACTTGATCCTTCAATTGAGCCCATTCCTTTTTGTTTGCTGCTGCTACTGTTTCATTCCTTATCCTATGGTGCAGGACTTGTACCACCTGCATCAAAGGATATTTCCATCTGAAAACCTTCCTTTAATTTCTTCATCTTCCATGGTCCAACCACTTGATCCTTCAATTGAGCCCATTCCTTTTTGTTTGCTGCTGCTACTGTTTCATTCCTTATCCTATGGTGCAGGACTTGTACCACCTGCATCAAAGGATATTTCCATCTGAAATCCTTCCTTTATTTTCTTCATCTTCCATGGTCCAACCACTTGATCCTTTCAATTAAGCCCATTCCTTATCCTATGGTGCAGGACTTGTACCACCTGCAACAAAGGATGTTTCCATCTGAAATCCTTCCTTTATTTTCTTCATCTTCCATGGTCCAACCACTTGATCCTTTCAATTAAGCCCATTCCTTATCCTATGGTGCAGGACTCGTACCACCTGCATCAAAAGATATTTCCATCTGAAAAAATTCCTTTATTTTCTGCATCTTCCATGGTCCAACCACTTGATCCTTTCAATTGAGTCCATTTTTTTTTGGTGCTGCTGCTGTTTCATTCCTTATCCTATGGTGCAGGACTTGTACCACCTGCATCAAAAGATATTTCCATCTGAAAACCTTCCTTTATTTTCTTCATCTTCCATGGTCCAACCTCTTGATCCTTTCAATTGAGTCCATTTTTTTTTGGTGCTGCTGCTGTTTCATTCCTTATCTTATGGTGCAGGACTTGTACCACCTGCATCAAAGGATATTTCAATCTGAAAACCTTCCTTTATTTTCTTCATCTTCCATGGTCCAACCACTTGATCCTTTCAATTAAGCCCATTCCTTATCCTATGGTGCAGGACTTGTACCACCTGCATCAAAGGATATTTCCATCTGAAATCTTTCCTTTATTTTCATCTTCCATGCTCCAGCCACTTGATCCTTTCAATTAAGCCCATTCCTTATCCTATGGTGCAGGACTCGTACCACCTGCATCAAAGGATATTTCCATCTGAAAACCTTCTTTTATTTTCTTCATCTTCCATGGTCCAACCACTTGATCCTTTCAATTAAGCCCATTCCTTATCCTATGGTGCAGGACTTGTACCACCTGCATCAAAGGATATTTCCATCTGAAATCCTTCCTTTATTTTCTTCATCTTCCATGGTCCAACCACTTGATCCTTTCAATTAAGCCCATTCTTTATCCTATGGTGCAGGACTTGTACCACCTGCATCAAAGGATATTTCCATCTGAAATCCTTCCTTTATTTTCTTCATCTTCCATGGTCTAACCACTTGATCTTTTCAATTAAGCCCATTCCTTATCCTATGGTGCAGGACTCGTACCACCTGCAACAAAGGATATTTCCATCTGAAATCCTTCCTTTATTTTCTTCATCTTCCATGGTCCAACCACTTGATCCTTTCAATTAAGCCCATTCCTTATCCTATGGTGCAGGACTCGTACCACCTGCATCAAAGGATATTTCCATCTGAAATCCTTCCTTTATTTTCATATTCCATGGTCCAGCCACTTGATCCTTTCAATTAACCCCATTCCTTATCCTATGGTGCAGGACTCGTACCACCTGCATCAAAGGATATTTCCATCTGAAAACCTTCCTTTATTTTCTTCATCTTCCATGGTCCAACCACTTGATCCTTTCAATTAAGCCCATTCCTTATTCTATGGTGCAGGACTTGTACCACCTGCATCAAAGGATATTTCCATCTGAAATCCTTCCTTTATTTTCTTCATCTTCCATGGTCCAACCACTTGATCCTTTCAATTAAGCCCATTCCTTATCCTATGGTGCAGGACTTGTACCACCTGCATCAAAGGATATTTCCATCTGAAAACCTTCCTTTATTTTCTTCATCTTCCATGGTCCAACCACTTGATCCTTCAATTGAGCCCATTCCTTTTTTTTTGGTGCTGCTGCTGTTTCATTCCTTATCCTATGGTGCAGGACTTGTACCACCTGCATCAAAGGATATTTCCATATGAAAACCCTTCTTTATTTTCTTCATCTTCCATGGTCTAACCACTTGATCCTTTCAATTGAGCCCATTCCTTTTTTTTTGTGCTGCTGCTGTTTCATTCCTTATCCGATGGTGCAGGACTTGTACCACCTGCATCAAAGGATATTTCCATCTGAAATCCTTCCTTTATTTTCTTCATCTTCCATGGTCCAACCACTTGATCCTTTCAATTAAGCCCATTCCTTATCCTATGGTGCAGGACTTGTACCACCTGCATCAAAGGATATTTCCATCTAAAAACCTTACTTTATTTTCTTCATCTTCCATGGTCCAACCACTTGATCCTTTCAATTGAGCCCATTCCTTTTTTTTTATGCTGCTGCTGTTTCATTCCTTATTCTATGGTGCAGGACTTGTACCACCTGCATCAAAGGATATTTCCATTTGAAAACCTTCCTTTATTTTCTTCATATTCCATGGTCCAACCACTTGATCCTTTCAATTGAGCCCATTCCTTTTTTTTTGGTGCTGCTGCTGTTTCATTCCTTATCCTATGGTGCAGGACTTGTACCACCTGCATCAAAGGATATTTCCATCTGAAAACCTTCCTTTATTTTTTTCATCTTCCATGGTCCAACCATTTGATCCTTTCAATTGAGCCCCTTCCTTTTTTTTTTGATGCTGCTACTGTTTCATTCCTTATCCTATGGTGCAGGACTTGTACCACCTGCATCAAATGATATTTCCAACTGAAATCCTTCCTTTATTTTCTTCATCTTCTATGGTCCAACCACTTGATCCTTTCAATTAATCCCATTCCTTATCATATGGTGCAGGACTTGTACCACCTGCATCAAAGGATATTTCCATCTGAAATCCTTCCTTTATTTTCTTCATCTTCCATGGTCCAACCACTTGATCCTTTCAATTAAGCCCATTCCTTATCCTATGGTGCAGGACTTGTACCACCTGCATCAAAGGATATTTCCATCTGAAAACCTTCCTTTATTTTCTTCATCTTCCATGGTCCAACCACTTGATCCTTTCAATTAAGCCCATTCTTTATCCTATGGTGCAGGACTTGTACCACCTGCATCAAAGGATATTTCCATCTGAAATCCTTCCTTTATTTTCTTCATCTTCCATGGTCTAACCACTTGATCTTTTCAATTAAGCCCATTCCTTATCCTATGGTGCAGGACTCGTACCACCTGCAACAAAGGATATTTCCATCTGAAATCCTTCCTTTATTTTCTTCATCTTCCATGGTCCAACCACTTGATCCTTTCAATTAAGCCCATTCCTTATCCTATGGTGCAGGACTCGTACCACCTGCATCAAAGGATATTTCCATCTGAAATCCTTCCTTTATTTTCATATTCCATGGTCCAGCCACTTGATCCTTTCAATTAACCCCATTCCTTATCCTATGGTGCAGGACTCGTACCACCTGCATCAAAGGATATTTCCATCTGAAAACCTTCCTTTATTTTCTTCATCTTCCATGGTCCAACCACTTGATCCTTTCAATTAAGCCCATTCCTTATTCTATGGTGCAGGACTTGTACCACCTGCATCAAAGGATATTTCCATCTGAAATCCTTCCTTTATTTTCTTCATCTTCCATGGTCCAACCACTTGATCCTTTCAATTAAGCCCATTCCTTATCCTATGGTGCAGGACTTGTACCACCTGCATCAAAGGATATTTCCATCTGAAAACCTTCCTTTATTTTCTTCATCTTCCATGGTCCAACCACTTGATCCTTCAATTGAGCCCATTCCTTTTTTTTTGGTGCTGCTGCTGTTTCATTCCTTATCCTATGGTGCAGGACTTGTACCACCTGCATCAAAGGATATTTCCATATGAAAACCCTTCTTTATTTTCTTCATCTTCCATGGTCTAACCACTTGATCCTTTCAATTGAGCCCATTCCTTTTTTTTTGTGCTGCTGCTGTTTCATTCCTTATCCGATGGTGCAGGACTTGTACCACCTGCATCAAAGGATATTTCCATCTGAAATCCTTCCTTTATTTTCTTCATCTTCCATGGTCCAACCACTTGATCCTTTCAATTAAGCCCATTCCTTATCCTATGGTGCAGGACTTGTACCACCTGCATCAAAGGATATTTCCATCTAAAAACCTTACTTTATTTTCTTCATCTTCCATGGTCCAACCACTTGATCCTTTCAATTGAGCCCATTCCTTTTTTTTTATGCTGCTGCTGTTTCATTCCTTATTCTATGGTGCAGGACTTGTACCACCTGCATCAAAGGATATTTCCATTTGAAAACCTTCCTTTATTTTCTTCATATTCCATGGTCCAACCACTTGATCCTTTCAATTGGGCCCATTCCTTTTTTTTTGGTGCTGCTGCTGTTTCATTCCTTATCCTATGGTGCAGGACTTGTACCACCTGCATCAAAGGATATTTCCATCTGAAAACCTTCCTTTATTTTTTTCATCTTCCATGGTCCAACCATTTGATCCTTTCAATTGAGCCCCTTCCTTTTTTTGTTGATGCTGCTACTGTTTCATTCCTTATCCTATGGTGCAGGACTTGTACCACCTGCATCAAATGATATTTCCAACTGAAATCCTTCCTTTATTTTCTTCATCTTCTATGGTCCAACCACTTGATCCTTTCAATTAATCCCATTCCTTATCATATGGTGCAGGACTTGTACCACCTGCATCAAAGGATATTTCCATCTGAAATCCTTCCTTTATTTTCTTCATCTTCCATGGTCCAACCACTTGATCCTTTCAATTAAGCCCATTCCTTATCCTATGGTGCAGGACTTTTACCACCTGCATCAAAAGATATTTCCATCTGAAAACCTTTTATTTTCTTCATCTTCCATGGTCCAACCACTTGATCCTTTCAATTGAGCCCATTCCTTTTTTATTTTTGCTGCTGCTGCTGTTTCATTCTTTATCCTACGGTGCAGGACTTGTACCACCTGCATCAAAGGATATTTTCATCTGAAAACCTTCCTTTATTTTCTTCATCTTCCATGGTCCAATCACTTGATCCTTTCAATTGAGCCCATTCCTTTTTTTTTTGGTGCTGCTGCTGTTTCATTTCTTATCCTATGGTGCAGGACTTGTACCACCTGCATCAAAGGATATTTCCATCTGAAATCCTTCCTTTATTTTCTTCATCTTCCATGGTCCAACCACTTGATCCTTTCAATTAAGCCCATTCCTTATCCTATGGTGCAGGACTTGTACCACCTGCATCAAAAGATATTTCCATCTGAAAACCTTCCTTTATTTTCTTCATCTTCCATGGTCCAACCACTTGATCCTTTCAATTGAGCCCATTCCTTTTTTTTTTTTTGCTGCTGCTGCTGTTTCATTCCTTATCCTATGGTGCAGGACTTGTACCACCTGCATCAAAGGATATTTCCATCTGAAAACCTTCCTTTATTTTCTTCATCTTCCATGGTCCAACCACTTGATCCTTTCAATTGAGCCCATTCCTTTGATTTTGCTGCTGCTGCTGTTTCATTCCTTATCCTATGGTGCAGGACTTGTACCACCTGCATCAAAGGATATTTCCATCTGAAAACCTTCCTTTATTTTCTTCATCTTCCATGGTCCAACCACTTGATCCTTTCAATTGAGCCCATTCCTTTGATTTTGCTGCTGCTGCTGTTTCATTCCTTATCCTATGGTGCAGGACTTGTACCACCTGCATCAAAGGATATGTCCATCTGAAAACCTTCCTTTATTTTCTTCATCTTCCATGGTCCAACCACTTGATCCTTTCAATTGAGCCCATTCCTTTTTTTTTTTTTGCTGCTGCTGCTGTTTCATTCCTTATCCTATGGTGCAGGACTTGTACCACCTGCATCAAAGGATATTTCCATCTGAAATCCTACCTTTATTTTCTTCATCTTCCATGGTCCAACCACTTGATCCTTTCAATTAAGCCCATTCCTTATCCTATGGTGCATGACTTGTACCACCTGCATCCAAAGATATTTCCATCTGAAAACCTTCCTTTATTTTCTTCATCTTCCATGGTCCAACCACTTGATCCTTTCAATCGAGACCATTCCTTTTTTTTTTTTTTTTTTTTGCTGCTGCTGCTGTTTCATTCCTTCTCCTATGGTGCAGGACTTGTACCACCTGCATCAAAGGATATTTCCATCTGAAAACCTTCCTTTATTTTCTTCATCTTCCATGGTCCAACCACTTGATCCTTTCAATTGAGCCCATTCCTTTTTTTTTTTTTGCTGCAGCTGCTGTTTTATCTGCTTCTCTTTCTCCTCTTGCTGCTTTTTCTGCCTTTTTTTTTTTTTTTTTTTGGATTTTTTTTTTTTTTGCTGCTGCTGCTGATTTAGCCGCTTCTCTATCTCCTCTTGCTGCTTTTGCTGCCTCTTTTTTTTCATATATTTTTTTTGGATTTTCTTTTTTTTTTGCTGCTGCTGTTGATTTAGCTGCTTCTCTTTCTCCTCTTGCTGCTTTTGCTGCCTCTTTTTTTATATTTTTTTTTTATATTTATTTTGGATTTTTTGGTTTCATATTTTTTTTTGGATTTTTTTGTTTTATATTTTTTTGTATTTTTTTGTTTTATATTTTTTTTGGATTTTTTTTTTTTTGCTGCTGCTGCTGATTTAGCCGCTTCTCTTTCTCCTCTTGCTGCTTTTGCTGCCTCTTTTTTTTGGATTTTTTTGTTTTAAATTTTTTTAGGATATTCTTTTTTTTGCTGCTGCTGCTGATTTAGGTGCTTCTCTTTCTCCTTTTGCTGCTTTTTCTGCCTCTTTTTTTTTGGATTTTTTTGTTTTATATTTTTTTTTGGATTTTCTTTTTTTTTTTTTGCTGCTGCTGCTGATTTAGCCGCTTCTCTTTCTCCTTTTGCTGCTTTTGCTGCCTCTTTTTTTTGGATTTTTTTGTTTTATATTTTTTTTTTACTTTCTTTTTTATTTTTTTGCTGCTGCTGCTGCTGATGTAGCCGCTTCTCTTTCTCCTTTCGCTGCTTTTGCTGCCTCCTTTTTTTTGGATTTTTTTGTTCTAAATTTTTTTGTTGTATTTTTTTGTTTTAAATTTTTTTTTGATTTTTTTGTTTTATATTTTTTTTTGGATTTTCTTTATTTTTTTTTGCTGCTGCTGCTGATTTAGCCGCTTCTCTTTCTCCTATTGCTGCTTTTTTTGCCTCTTTTTTTTATTTTCTTGTTTTATATTTTTTTTTAATTTTTTTGTTTTATATTTTTTTTTTTTTTGAATTTTTTTTTTTTATATTTTTTTTTTTGGATTTTTTTTTTTTTTTTGCTGCTGCTGCTGATTTAGCCGCTTCTCTTTCTCCTTTTGCTGCTTTTGCTGCCTCTTTTTTTTGGATTTTTTTTATATTTCTTTTTGGATTTTCTTTTTTTTTTTTGCTGCTTCTGCTGATTTAATCGCTTCTCTTTCTCCTTTTGCTGCTTTTGCTGCCTCTTATTTTTTGGATTTTTTTGTTTTATATTTTTTGGGGGGATTTTCTTTTTTTTTTTTTTTTGCTGCTGCTGCTGATTTAGCCACTTCTATTTCTCCTCTTGTTGCTTTTGCTGCCTCTTTTTTTTTTTATTTTTTTTTTTATTTTTTTTGGATTTATTTTTTTTTGCTGCTGCTGCTGATTTAGCCGCTTCTCTTTCTCCTTTTGCTTTTTTTGCTGCCTCTTTTTTTTGGATTTTTTTGTTTTATATTCTTTTTGGATTTTTTTTGTTTTATATTTTTTTGGGATTTTCTTTTTTTTTGCTGCTGCTGCTGATTTAGCCGCTTCTCTTTCTCCTCTTGCTGCTTTTGCTGCCTCTTTTTTTTTATTTTTTTTTTTATATTTTTTTCGGATTTTTTTGTTTTATATATATTTCTTTTTTTTTTTTTGCTGCTGCTGCGGAATTAGCCGCTTCTCTTTCTCCTTTTGCTGCTTTTGCTGCCTCTTTTTTCTTAGATTTTTTTGTTTTTTATTTTTTTTAGGATTTTTTTGTTTTATTTTTTTTTTGGATTTTTTTGTATTATATTTTTTTGGATTTTTTTTTTTTAGCTGCTGCTGCTGATTTAGCCGCTTCTCTTCCTCCTTTTGCTGCTTTTGCTGCCTCTTTTTTTTTGGATATTTTTGTTTTATATTTTTTTTTGGATTTTTTTGTGTTATATTTTTTTTGGATTTTTTTTAGTTTTATATTTTTTTTTTATTTTCTTTTTTTTTGCTGCTGCTGTTGCTGATTTAGCCGCTTCTCTTTCTCCTCTTGCTGCTTTTTCTGCCTCTTTTTTTTATTTTTTTGTTTTATATTTTTTGGGGGATTTTTTTGTTTCATATTTTTTTTTGGATTTTCTTTTTTTTTGCTGCTGCTGCTGATTTAGCCGCTTCTCTTTCTCCTTTTGCTGCTTTTGCTGCCTCTTTTTTTTTGGATTTTTTTGTTTTATATTTTTTTTTGGATTTTCTTCTTTTTTGCTGCTGCTGCTGATTTTGCCGCTTCTCTTTCTCCTTTTGCTGCTTTTGCTGCCTCTTTTTTTTTTGGATTTTTTTGGTTATATATTTTTTTATCTATATTTTGTTTTGGATTTTTTTGTTTTATATTTTGTTTTATATTTTTTTTGGATTTTTTGTTTTATATTTTTTTTGGATTTTCTTTGTTTTGCTGCTGCTGCTGATTTAGCCGCTTCTCTTTCTTCTCTTGCTGCTTTTGCTGCCTCTTTTTTTTTGGATTTTTTTGTTTTATATTTTTTTTGGATTTTTTTTTTTTGCTGCTGCTGCTGATTTAGCCGCTTCTCTTTCTCCTCTTCCTGCTTTTGCTGCCTCTTTTTTTTTTTTTTTTTTATTTCTTTTTTATTATTTTGTTTTATATTTTTTTTATATATATTTTTCTTTTATAATTTTTTTTTTATTTTTATGTTTAATATTTTTTCTTGAATTTTTTTGTTTTATAATTTTTTTTGGATTCTCTTTTTTTTTTTTTTGCTGCTGCTGCTGATTTAGCTGCTTCTCTTTCTCCTCTTGCTGCTTTTGCTGCCTCCTTTTTTTTGGATTTTTTTGTTTTATATTTTTTTTTGGATTTTTTTGTTTTTTATTTTTTTTGGATTTTCTTTTTTTTTGCTGCTGCTGCTGATTTAGCTGCTTCTGTTTCTCCTCTTGCTGCTTTTGCTGCCTCTTTTTTTTTGGATTTTTTTGTTTTATATTTTTTATTTTTTTTGGTTTTATATTTTTTTTTTTTTTTATATCTTTTTTTCATTTTTTTTCATTTTTTGTTTATTTTTTTTTTATATTTTTTGGGGGATTCTCTTTTTTTTTTTTTTTGCTGCTGCTGCTGACTTAGCCGCTTCTCTTTCTCCTTTTGCTGCTTTTGCTGCCTCTCTTTTTTTTGTATTTTTTTTGTTTTATATTTTTTTTGGGATTTTTTTGTTTTATAATTTTTTTTGGATTTTCTTTTTTTTTTTTTGCTGCTGCTGCTGATTTAGCTGCTTCTCTTTCTCCTCTTGCTGCTTTTGCTGCCTTTTTTTTTTTTTTTTTTTTTTTATTTTTGGGGGGATTTTTTTTTATATTTTTTTTTGGATTTTCTTTTTTTTCGCTGCTGCTGCTAATTTAGCCGCTTCTCTTTCTCCTCTTGCTACTTTTGCTGCCTCTTTTTTTATCTTTTTTATTTTTTTTTGGATTTTTTTGTTTTAAATTTTATTTTTTATTGTTTTTTTGCTGCTGCTGCTGATTTAGCCGCTTCTCTTTCTCCTCTTGCTGCTTTTGCTTTCTCTTTTTTTTATATTTTTTTTTTGGATTTTCCTTTTTTTTTTTGCTGCTGTTGCTGATTTAGCCGCTTCTCTTTCTCCTCTTGCTGCGTTTGCTGCCTTTTTTTTTTTTTTTTTGGTTTTATATTTTTTTGTATTTTTTTTTTTTTTTGCTTCTGCTGCTGATTTAGCCGCTTCTCTTTCTCCTCTTGTTGCTCCTTTGCTGCCTCTTTTTTTTCATTTTTTTTTTTATATTTTTTTTGGATTTTCTTTTTTTTGCTGCTGCTGCTGATTTAGCCGCTTCTCTTTCTCCTCTTGCTGCTTTTGCTGCCTTTTTTTTCTTTTTTTTGGTTTTATATTTTTTTGGATTTTTTTTTTTTTTTGCTGCTGCGGCTGATTTAGCCGCTTCTCTTTCTCCTCTTGCTGCTTTTGCTGCCCCCCCCTTTTTTTTAAATTTTTATTTTTCATTTTTTGGTTTTAAATTTTTTTTTGGATTTTTTTTTTGCTGCTGCTGCTGATTTAGCCGCTTCTCTTTCTCCTCTTGCTGCTTTTTCTGCCTCTATTTTTCTATTTTTTTTTGTTTTATATTTTTTTTGGATTTTTTTGTTTTATATTTTTTTGGGGGGGTTTTTTTGTTTTATATTTTTTTGGATTTTTTTTTTTTTTTTTTGCTGTTGCTGCTGTTAGCCGCTTCTCTTTCTCCTCTTGCTGCTTTTGCTGCCTCTTTTTTTTTTTTTTTTGGTTTTTTTTATGGATTTTTTTTTATATTTTTTTTTTTTTTTTTTTTATTTTTTTTTTTTTTTTGCTGCTGCTGCTGATTTAGCCGCTTCTCTTTCTACTCTTGCTGCTTCTGCTGCCTTCTTTTTTTTTAATTTTTTTTTATATTTCTTTTTTGGGTTTTTTTGTTTTAAATTTCTTTTTGGATTTAATTTTTTCTTTTGCTGCTGCTGCTGATTTAGCCGCTTCTCTTTCTCCTCTTGCTGCTTTTTCTGCCTCTATTTTTCTATTTTTTTTTGTTTTATATTTTTTTTGGATTTTTTTGTTTTATATTTTTTTTTTGGGTTTTTTTTGTTTTATATTTTTTTGGATTTTTTTTTTTTTTTTTTGCTGTTGCTGCTGTTAGCCGCTTCTCTTTCTCCTCTTGCTGCTTTTGCTGCCTCTTTTTTTTTTTTTTTGGTTTTTTTTTATGGATTTTTTTTTTATATTATTTTTTTTTTTTTTTATTTTTTTTTTTTTTGCTGCTGCTGCTGATTTAGCCGCTTCTCTTTCTACTCTTGCTGCTTCTGCTGCCTTCTTTTTTTTTAATTTTTTTTTATATTTCTTTTTTGGGTTTTTTTGTTTTAAATTTCTTTTTGGATTTAATTTTTTCTTTTGCTGCTGCTGCTGATTTAGCCGCTTCTCTTTCTCCTCTTGCTGCTTTTGCTGCCTCTTTTTTATCGATTTTTTTGTTTTATATTTTTTTGGGGATTTTCTTGTTTTATATTTTTTTTTTGGATTTTTTTTTTTGCTGCTGCTGCTGTTTTAGCCGCTTCTCTTTTTCCTCTTGCTGCTTTTGCTGCCTCTTTTTTTTATACTTTTATTTTGGATTTTTTTGTTTTAAATTTTTTTTCGGATTTTTTTTTTTTTGCTGCTGCTGCTGATTTAGCCGCATCTCTTTCTCCTCTTGCTGCTCCTTTGCTGCCTCTTTTTTTTTTTTTTTTTATTATATTTTTTTGGGGGATTTTCTTTTTTTTTTTTGCTGCTGCTGCTGATTTAGCCGCTTCTCTTTCTCCTCTTGCTGCTCCTTTGCTGCCTATTTTTTTTTTTTTTTTTTTTTTATATATTTTTTTTTGGATTTTTTTGTTTTGTATTTTTTTTTTGGATTTTCTTTTTTTTTTTTTGCTGCTGCTGCTGATTTAGCCGCTTCTCTTTCTCCTCTTGCTGCTCCTTTGCTGCCTCTTTTTTTTTTTTTTTTTTTTTAATTTTTTTTTTTAATTTTTTTTTTTTTTTGGATTTTCTTTCTTTTTGCTGCTGCTGCTGATTTAGCCGCTTTTCTTTCTCCTCTTGCTGCTCCTTTCCTGCCTCTTTTTTTTTTATTTTTTGTTCATATTTTTTTTTACATTTTTTTTTATATTTTTTTTTGGATTTTCTCTTTTTTTTTTGCTGCTGCTGCTAATTTAGCCGCTTCTCTTTCTCCTTTTGCTGCTCATTTGCTGCCTCTTTTTTTATATATATTTTTTTTTATTTTTTTGTTTATTATTTTTAGATTTTCTTTTTTTTTGCTGCTGCTGCTGATTTAGCCGCTTCTCTTTCTCCTCTTGCTGCTCCTTTTCTGCCTCTTTTTTTTTATTTTTTTGTTATATATTTTTTTTATTTTCTTTGTTTTATATTTTATTTTTGGATTTTCTTTTTTTTTTTTGCTACTGCTGCTGATTTAGCCGCTTCTCTTTCTCCTCTTGCTGCTCCTTTGCTGCCTCTGTTTTTTTTTTTTTTTTTTTTTTTTTTTTTATATTTTTTTTTCATTATTTTGTTTTATATTTTTTTTTGGATTTTCTTTTTTTTTGCTGCTGCTGATAATTTAGCCGCTTCTCTTTCTCCTCTTACTGCTCCTTTGCTGCCTCTTTTTATTTTATTTTTTTTTTTTTAAATTTTTTTTTGGATTTTTTTGTTTTATATTTTTTTTTTTAATTTTCTTTTATTTTTTTGCTGCTGCCTATTTAGCCGCTTCCCCTTCTCCCCTTGCTGCTCCTTTGCTGCCTTTTTTTTTTTTTTTTTTTTTTTTTTTTTTTTTTTTTTTTTGCTGCTGCTGCTGATTTAGCCGCTTCTCTTTTTTTCCTCTTGCTGCTCCGTTGTTGCCTCTTTTTCTTTTATATTTTTTTTTGGATTTTTTGTTTTATATTTTTTTTTTGGATTTTCTTTTTTTTTTTGCTGCTGCTGCTAATTTAGCCGCTTCTCTTTCTCCTCTTGCTGCCTCTTTTTTTTTTTTTTTTTTTTATATTTTTTTGGGATTTTTTTGTTTTATATCTTTTTTTGGATTTTCTTTTTTGTTTTTTTTTGCTGCTCTTGCTGCTCATTTGCTGCCCCTTTTTTTTTTTTTTTTGCTGCTGCAGCTAATTTAGCCGCTTCTCTTTCTCCTCTTGCTGCTCCTTTGCTGCCTCTTTTTTTTTTTTGGGGGGGGGATTTTTTTTTTATATTTTTTTGGGGATTTTCTTTTTTTTTTGCTGCTGCTGCTGATTTAGCCGCTTCTTTTTCTCCTCTTGCTGCTCCTTTGCTGCCTTTCATTTTTTTTTTTTTTTTTTTTTGGATTTTTTTGTTTTAAATTTTTTGGGGGATTTTTTGTCATAAATATTTTTTTGGATTTTTTTGTTTTAAATTTTTTTCGGATTTTTTTGTTTTAAATTTTTTTTTGGATTGTTTTGTTTTAATTTTTTTTTTTTTTTGGATTTTTATGTTTTAAATTTTTAGGGGGATTTTTTTGTTTTAATTTTTTTTCTCCCGTTTCTCCTTTTCCTTATTTGCTGATTTATTTTATTGCTTTTTTACGATTATTATAATTTTTTCTGCTACTGATCTAAATGCCCTTCCATTTGCACCTTGGTATAGGTCTTCTCCCTCTCCAGTATTGGACAGTGCTCTCACAATCCCTCTCGCTCCTCATTTTTAATGATTTCCAGACATATCTTCCTCAAAAAGATTCAGCTTTTTGCCCAGCCTAATTTCCTTGGTCCACCCAATAAGGACCTGACTGCATACTAGAAGAATTTCCGCTCTTTCCCTCTGCAGAGCCAGTCTTCTAGGTTATTCCCCCAGAACCACCCGAAGGTTAGTATCCGAAAGAATAGATCTAGATATCTGACCATTTGTTCACCTGACGAAGCCCCTGTACGACCCCACCAGGGAACATAGCATACTAGAAAAAGCCGAGATTTTTCCCTCTGCAGAGCAAGTCCTTCAGGGTATTCCCCATATAATTTAGGCTGGGTAGTTGAGCACTTGCTGGAGACTTCCTGCAAACCCGGCATTTAAGTCAGAAGCTGTTTCAACTTGTCTCTTAGTAGCTCTAACCTATATCGAAGACTCTCAGCGCAAATTCGTTGACATCAAGGAGAATCCGCTACTCCGGATATTAAAGGACGTTTCGACGAGTTACTGGTCTTTCCTCTTCTGCTTCTTCCATTTGTTCTTCCAGTTTTTTTTTGATAAATCGTTGGATTCTCGATTTTTCATATTTTCGAATTCATTGAATTCCTCCTCCTCCTCTTCTTCTTCCTCCTCCTCCTCTTCTTCTTCTTCCTCCTCCTCCTCTTCTTCTTCCTCCTCCTCCTCTTCTTCTTCCTCCTCCTCCTCCTCCTCTTCTTCTTCCTCCTCCTCCTCCTCTTCTTCTTCTTCCTCCTCCTCTTCTTCTTCCTCCTCCTCCTCTTCTTCTTCCTCCTCCTCCTCTTCTTCTTCTTCCTCCTCCTCCTCCTCTTCTTCTTCTTCCTCCTCCTCCTCTTCTTCTTCTTCCTCCTCCTCCTCTTCTTCTCCTTCCTCCTCCTCTTCTTCTTCCTCCTCCTCCTCCTCTTCTTCTTCCTCCTCCTCCTCTTCTTCTTCCTCCTCCTCTAATTCTTCGTCTCCTTCATAACTTGAAATATCTTCATATGAATGTTCCATCACCATATTATCCTCCTCATCATCTAGATGATCATCATCAGAGTCATATTCATACTCATCAGTATCGGAATCATCTTCATAATCCGAACCATCCCATTCATCTGTTTCATCTTCATCCAACCATTCTTGCATCTTTGGATTTTCGAAAAGTTCCTCTGCAAAATCTTCGACAAATTTTCTTACATCATTGTATTCCTCCCTTTTCTCTTTATCAGTTAAGAGATCTTTTGCGTAGTTGATATGTTGCATGATCTCATGTACTTCCCGTTGGTCTATGTCAGACCCATGGCACTTATCAGGATGGTACTTGAGTGCCATTTTCCTGTAGGCTTTTTCTATTTCCTTCTGGGAAGCGTCTGTTTTAACATTGATGGTTTTGAATGGACATCCATGAATTTCCATTCTTTCCAATGCCTCGGCATAAAATACCAAGTCTTCTTCCAGCTCTTCCTCTTCGTCCAGTTGCTCAAATAGAGCAATTGCATCTCTGTATTTTCCATCTAATAAGTAGCATAGACCGAGTCTTAACCTAGTTAAAACATCTGTCTCGTCAATAGCAAGAGCACTCAGGAAACATTCACGAGCTTCTTCCAGCCGTCGAAGCTTGCACAAGATATTCCCTTTCAATTGGAGCAGTTCTGCTCGAGCCCAGGGGAAGAAGGACTCTAGCTTCTGACAGCGTGAAATTGTTTCCAAGACAGACTCAAATTCCGAGTTGTCTATCATTATGGGAATAGTATTCCATAATACCTGCCGCTGCAGGAACTCCCGTCCTTTGAGTGCCCTAGGATGATTTGGGCATCCCTTCAGAACTTTGTCCAAAATCCTTTCAGCTTCCTCAAAGTCACAGTGACTTGCACAAAGTATGGCAGATTCCACTCTTACATCAGAGTTTACTTTGTGTTCATCGGGCAGTTCATCTAAAACGTTCTGGGCCTCATCCCATCTGCCCAGTGCCATCAAACATCTGAGCTCCTTCACGCGGCATTCCACGTCGTCAAAATCTTCAAGGACAACTCTTAGGAAAACCAACGCCGAGTCAAATTCTTGTTTGTGTATACACCGATCCATCTCAGATTCCAGGACGTTTCGACGAGTTACTGGTCTTTCCTCTTCTGCTTCTTCCATTTGTTCTTCCAGTTTTTTTGATAAATTGTTGGATTCTCGATTTTTCAGATTTTCGAATTCATTGAATTCCTCCTCCTCCTCCTCTTTTTCCTCCTCCTCCTCCTCTTCTTCTTCCTCCTCCTCCTCCTCTTCTTCCTCCTCCTCCTCCTCCTCTTCTTCTTCCTCCTCCTCCTCTTCTTCTTCCTCCTCCTCCTCTTCTTCTTCCTCCTCCTCCTCCTCTTCTTCTTCCTCCTCCTCCTCTTCTTCTTCTTCTTCTTCCTCCTCCTCCTCTTCTTCTTCCTCCTCCTCCTCTTCTTCTTCTTCTTCCTCCTCCTCCTCCTCTTCTTCTTCTTCCTCCTCCTCCTCTAATTCTTCGTCTCCTTCATAACTTGAAATATCTTCATATGAATGTTCCATCACCATATTATCCTCCTCATCATCTAGATGATCATCATCAGAGTCATATTCATACTCATCAGTATCGGAATCATCTTCATAATCCGACCCATCCCATTCATCTGTTTCATCTTCATCCAACCATTCTTGCATCTTTGGATTTTCGAAAAGTTCCTCTGCAAAATCTTCGACAAATTTTCTTACATCATTGTATTCCTCCCTTTTCTCTTTATCAGTTAAGAGATCTTTTGCGTAGTTGATATGTTGCATGATCTCATGTACTTCCCGTTGGTCTATGTCAGACCCATGGCACTTATCAGGATGGTACTTGAGTGCCATTTTCCTGTAGGCTTTTTCTATTTCCTTCTGGGAAGCGTCTGTTTTAACATTGATGGTTTTGAATGGACATCCATGAATTTCCATTCTTTCCAATGCCTCGGCATAAAATACCAAGTCTTCTTCCAGCTCTTCCTCTTCGTCCAGTTGCTCAAATAGAGCAATTGCATCTCTGTATTTTCCATCTAATAAGTAGCATAGACCGAGTCTTAACCTAGTTAAAACATCTGTCTCGTCAATAGCAAGAGCACTCAGGAAACATTCACGAGCTTCTTCCAGCCGTCGAAGCTTGCACAAGATATTCCCTTTCAATTGGAGCAGTTCTGCTCGAGCCCAGGGGAAGAAGGACTCTAGCTTCTGACAGCGTGAAATTGTTTCCAAGACAGACTCAAATTCCGAGTTGTCTATCATTATGGGAATAGTATTCCATAATACCTGCCGCTGCAGGAACTCCCGTCCTTTGAGTGCCCTAGGATGATTTGGGCATCCCTTCAGAACTTTGTCCAAAATCCTTTCAGCTTCCTCAAAGTCACAGTGACTTGCACAAAGTATGGCAGATTCCACTCTTACATCAGAGTTTACTTTGTGTTCATCGGGCAGTTCATCTAAAACGTTCTGGGCCTCATCCCATCTGCCCAGTGCCATCAAACATCTGAGCTCCTTCACGCGGCATTCCACGTCGTCAAAATCTTCAAGGACAACTCTTAGGAAAACCAACGCCGAGTCAAATTCTTGTTTGTGTATACACCGATCCATCTCAGATTCCAGGACGTTTCGACGAGTTACTGGTCTTTCCTCTTCTGCTTCTTCCATTTGTTCTTCCAGTTTTTTTGATAAATTGTTGGATTCTCGATTTTTCAGATTTTCGAATTCATTGAATTCCTCCTCCTCCTCCTCTTTTTCCTCCCCCTCCTCCTCTTCTTCTTCCTCCTCCTCCTCCTCTTCTTCTTCCTCCTCCTCCTCCTCTTCTTCCTCCTCCTCCTCCTCCTCTTCTTCTTCCTCCTCCTCCTCTTCTTCTTCCTCCTCCTCCTCTTCTTCTTCCTCCTCCTCCTCCTCTTCTTCTTCCTCCTCCTCCTCTTCTTCTTCTTCTTCTTCCTCCTCCTCCTCTTCTTCTTCCTCCTCCTCCTCTTCTTCTTCTTCTTCCTCCTCCTCCTCTTCTTCTTCTTCCTCCTCCTCCTCCTCTAATTCTTCGTCTCCTTCATAACTTGAAATATCTTCATATGAATGTTCCATCACCATATTATCCTCCTCATCATCTAGATGATCATCATCAGAGTCATATTCATACTCATCAGTATCGGAATCATCTTCATAATCCGACCCATCCAATTCATCTGTTTCATCTTCATCCAACCATTCTTCTGCTTCTTCCATTTGTTTTTCCAGCTTTTTGGATAAGTCATTGGATTCTCGAATTTCCAGATCTCTTTTATTCAGCTTTTCCTGAAGTTCGTCAATCCGCCTTTCGAGTTCAGTCATCTTGTTCGTCAATTCATTCCGTAATATTTCATTTTGCTGCTTTTTGCCATCGCTAATTTTTCCTTTCTTTGAAAATAAGAATTTAAATGATATACCCCCTCCAACTAAGGCCAAACAAGCCAGTATCCAGGTGTATCCCACGCTCATGGGAGCGCCAGAATTATCCATTCCAGGGACAAAGTAGGAGAGAAAAGGTCCAAGACCCTCTCTGATCATTTCCAGTCGTTGTTCCAAGTTTCGAACCTTCAGCTCACACCGCCGAAGATCCCTCCGAGATGTCAGAAATCCCCCAACCACAGGGATAGAGGACAAGAGTCGATGGAGGAAAGAATCCTCAACAACCCCATCCTCGGAGAAGTTGGGTCTCGCTGGCAGAAGCCACGAGACCATCCTGAAAAAGAAGTTGTCATTTATCATCTGCATTCGTCCTTCTAGTTCGATGTAGTACTGCTCACACGCACAATATTGGTCTTTTATCCCAACAAAAGTGCGACCCACTCTCAGGCCAGGGCCGAGATTAGAAAATAGTGTTCCGATTAACGAAATACACAACACTGTAATCACTTTCCACAAAGTAAACATGATTCAGAATATCATATCGATTTACCTCCATCTGCTATATTTTGAAAAAACGTAGAAATACCTTTCGAAGACCGACTCCGGATTCTGAAGCCTGTTGAAAAGGTTTTGACGAATAGCTTCCGTTTCACACCAGCACATACTGTACGTATACACACGTGCGCGCACATACGCACGCGGAACTT
>NC_090731.1:129762760-129770260 GCF_036898095.1 Palaemon carinicauda
GATCCTGTAATCAAAAGATTTCAATTATACCCAAGACTGGTGTCGTAAGGAGAGACCTATTCTTACCGACTTGAGTATGCAAATCCCCCATATATACATATACATACATGATATACGTATATCATCCAGATAATTAAGTTATACCGATGAACTTGAAATAACAGCTCTGTAAATATTATCAAAGCTATTGTATGAAAGTGATATATACAGAAAATGCTTTTTTTTTTCTTTTTACACAAATTCTACATTCTTTAGTGAATACAAGGTACAAACGTTGAACTTTCTTTCTTCTTTCAAGTACAAAGATTGCATGAGTGTACAGTCTTCATAGCTAGCCTATGTTTGCCATGAGAACTTGTTCGCGTAGGTGTTGTTGCCAAATGTATGCCATTTTCCCAACGGCCACCGTTGACAGAGAGAGAGAGAGAGAGAGAGAGAGAGAGAGAGAGAGAGAGAGAGAGAGAGAGATAAAAACTATAAGATTAGCACAAGTATCAAATACGAGCGTATCAGCTGACAACGGAAACATAATATACCACCTTTTTAAAGGAAGTCCCAACGTAAGCAAGCATCTTATGCTGAAAAGGGATCAAACCCCATATCTGCTGTTTAATCAATCTCCTTAATAGTTTTCTGTGAATAAATTCGTTGTTATTGCTAAGGCACTAGTTCAAAATTTCCTTTCGTAGAAGATTCCTTTCTCCACGATATAACCCACATGCACCATAACAAAGTGTTGTAACTGTCGATGTGATGGAAAACATTTTAAAGCGTCTCTAAGTTACAGAAGAAGCTACGCCCACAATACATGATAAAGTTGCCAATTATTTCAGGACAGATTTACCGGAGACTATTTAGAAAGACTTGGCAAGCTCATCCTGTGATGACTGGGCTCATTAGGGAATCGTCTAAAAATGGAAAACCTATTCATTATGATATATTTGAACTGCATTCATCGTCATCATCAATGTCATCAGTATATACTTATTACGCAAATTCAGCAAGTTTTTGTTAAAGGCAAACTGCTTTTGCTTTCTCTAGTAATTACACGATTAAAGTTATTTTCTGTGGGGGAAAACCATAAACCTATAAACACGTGGGATTCAAATGCCTCTTAAAAAGAACATCAAAACAAACCAATTAAATTCAAAGAGAGAGAGAGAGAGAGAGAGAGAGAGAGAGAGAGAGAGAGAGAGAGAGAGAGAGAGAGAGAGAGAGAGAGAGAAGGGGGGGGGGTATCTCGATAAAGTTCCACCGTACAGAGCAACGAGACAGAAAACAGAAGCGACACGAAACCTCAGGATGGAAAACTCCATACCCTTAATGTTTCTCGTTTAAAGGGAATGCCAACAAATTCAGTACACATACCCAAGGCCTCTCCCGTGCCATCGCCCCAGACCTCCCGAGGCCTTGGCTCTTTTACAGGACATACCACAGAAACAACTGTGAGAGACCATTCTCACACACTAAAAAATTAAGGGTATAAAAGGGGTAGAAAAAGGGTATTTCTAGTGGTTAAAATAGCATACCCTATCGGGGTATATAAGAACTATAATATACCCTTTACAATATACCCATAACAAGGGTATAACATATACTTGAGATACCCTTACTTAGGGGTGTATCGTAGGTAAAGAATACCCTTTTACAGGGTATTCTATACGACATAAATACCCGTGTATATTAATTATGATTTTATAATTAATATCTATTCCACCATTATATAGGTGTAGTAATAGCTTATAAGTAAATAAAGTAATAAGGTCAATGATTTTAAAAGTTTGGTTTATCAATTTATTATTTCCATTACACTTGAAAATCAAAAGTATATATATAATATAAAGAGTGATGGCAGAAGCTGCAAAGCAAACCGTACGCAGAAATCTGTGAAAAGAAAATATTTGTTAGTGTGTGTGTGCCTGAATATATAAATATTTATATATATATATATATATATATATATATATATATATATATATATATATATATATATATATATGTATATATATATATATATATATATATATATATATATATATATATATATATATATATATATATATAAATATATATATATATATATATATATATATATATATATATATATATATATATATATATATATATATATATATATATATAGAAAAGAAAGGAAAAAATATCATGCATAAATACCTAACTACCTCAAGTCAAACTGATTAAGAAATCATTGGCGTCAGTGTTTGCTTACAGACTATGCGTAATCGTAATGTTATTAACGTTTAGCTGAATACGTTGTTTATGGTTTTTTTCCTCCCAGACAGCTTCTCTCTCTCTCTCTCTCTCTCTCTCTCTCTCTCTCTCTCTCTCCCTCTCTCTCTCTCTCTCTCATAATTAAGTACTAATGATAATTTCTTACTTACTTTCCCCGGTGTTAGTAATAATGATTTTTCAGACTATCACAGCCTGAATGCAAAACTAATGATGATGTCTGACAATTTTTATTCGTAACCACTGTTTATGCTTGCATAGATGGACAGTTAGTGTTCTTACCTTGGTTAACAGATGAAATGTAGTGTAGATATTATAATCCCGATGACGCTAATTGGAGCAATTTATCTTCACTGCTGAGCAGACGCAGAGTCCAGACGCCACTGAAATTTCCCGCCAAATTCCCTGGCTCTCGAAGAATCTCGAGACGGCAACAATACAAATTGCCAAGTACCGCATTTTGTAGGAACTTGCTTCAAAACTATCCATAACTCAAAACCAATATGTTGTTAGTAACTTTTTTGGTGCATTACACTATCAGTGTAACAATATGGTGATTTAATACAGAGTAAAAGTTCATTTCATGACATGATCACACAAACTTACCAAGCCCATTTTAAGACAAAGTACAATAGAGGGTATATTATTCACAAAAAATACCCTGCCTCCTGCTGTAGAGGGGTATTTTTGAGCCTTAGGGTGTTTTACATGTATATAAACCCCAGCTCACTCGTTATACCCTTTCTGTACCTTGAACTTTTTACAGTGCACCTGTCGCTACAGTGCTGAAAATTTATACAAGACTCATTCAGGCAAGGTCTTCAAAGAGAAAAGGCCCGCACGACGGTGGATTAAAAAAAAAATACTGGTAGGTTACACTTATTTCTTTATATATATATATATATATATATATATATATATATATATATTGTACCAACCGTGTTTCACACAATTGTACATAATTCCTTTTGTATATATTATGCTTGTATCTTCGCTCCTCCCTCGCACTAAAACGAACATGAAAATTCCTGTCTGGTTTTTCCTCTGTGATATTGTCTGTCTTGTGAACTTGTCATGTCCTGTTGCCTTGAGGTTTTGTATATAAGGAGAGTGTTCCACAACAATATAACTCAGTCGTTTCCAATCTGCCTTTGATTTCACAACTCCTCTCTCGGCCCGTCACATTGGTGACCCCGGAAGTCGACTCGCTCCCACCGCCTTCCACCCCCACCCCCTCGCCCCTTCATCGTTGGTACTATGGCGGACTCTACAGCAGTTGGTGCTGCGGCCGCTCCATTCAAACTTTCATCGTTTGCCAGCGGAGAGGCGTTTGCTTGGTTTCAGCTCGCAGAAGTCCACTTTCGTATCAGGGGCGTGACTCGCTCAACCACCAAAGCGGATTATGTTCTCGCAGCGATACCCGAGGACACCTTCCCAGAAATATCCGACTGGCTTTGTGAACAAGGAGACACCCAAATAACGTATGACGACCTCAAATCATACCTTCTGCAGCAGTACTCGCCGTCACCAGCCGCCCGTATAGCAAAGCTTTTTCAGCTCTCGCAACAACCGTTGGGGGACCAAAGGGCTTCGCTTGCCCTCAGGGAAATGACCAGTGTCGCTCGCCTTCAACCTGCCGCAGACGGCTCTCCTCGTGAGTTGAACCTACTCCGTGCCCTTTGGATACGCCGTTTACCTGAACCTGTGCGCGCTGCCATACCCGATGTCGATAGTTTACCCATAAAGGACTTGATGACCAAAGCCGACGCCCTTATGGACAGCCACTTCAAGACCTCCATCAACGCCTCCACCCCTGACGACGAGGATGCCTATTCAACGTCAACCGAAGCTGACATGAATGCCGTAGGACATACACGCCTACCCCGTGACGTGCCGAAGCGGCGACAAAGCCGCCCACCACCCACCAATCGCTCGCGCCCCAACGAACGACTTCTACAGCCACTTACTACCTCCCATCCACTGCAGTTTTGCTACTACCACTTCAGATTCGGGGCAACCGCGTAGAAATGTGCCAAAGATTGTCAGTGGCCAAAAAACGTGTAAGTAGGCCATCGCTTGTGGCGGTGGCCTCCCATGTTTCTAATCTTTTCTTTTTACAGGATGCAGGAACGGGCGTGCAATTTTTGGTAGACACGGGTGCTTGTCGTTCCCTTTTGCCAAGGAAACTCTTCAAGGCACAACGTAGTCTGTCTACATCTGCCGACGTCCGCTTGGTAGCTGCCAACGGATCTGCGATACCCACCTACGGTTACGAGAACCTCACATTATCGTTCGGAAACGGTAAATTCAATTGGAAGTTTCTCGTTGCTGACGTCACAATGCCAATCCTCTGTGCGGATTTCCTCTCTCATTTCCACCTTCTGGTCGATGTCGCCCACCGACGATTGGTCAACGCAGACTCGTACTTGTCGACACCTCTTCAACCCGCCCCCTCTAACCTCGCTCTCCACATCAGCGCACCCACGGATGCCTACGCCCACCTCCTCACGTCGTACCCGGAAGTTTTCCGTCCAGAACTTCGCCAAACGCCCACGGTTCCTGCCAAGCACGGTATTTATCACCATATCAAGACGACGGGACCCCCAGTCTTCGCAAAATTCAGACGTCTGGCACCAGAACGATTGGCAGCCGCCAAACAGACGTTCGCCGAAATGGAGAAAATGAGCCTTTGCCAAAAGGCCTCCAGCCTATGGTCGTCACCCTTACACATCGTTCTGAAGAAAGACGGCTCCCTCCGTCCGTGCGGGGATTACAGGCGCCTGAACATGCAAACAGAACCGGATCACTACCCCCTCCCAAACATTGCCGATGTAACCTCCTACCTGCACAAAGCAAAGGTTTTCTCTACGCTCAACCTCCTGAAGGGGTATTATCAGGTGCCTATGAACCCAGAAGACATCCCCAAGACCGCCATCACCACTCCGTTTGGCACATACACCTTCAATTACTCCTGTTTTGGCCTTCGTAATGCTGGGGCAACGTTTCAACGTCTCATGGATGGCATCTTAGGGGACCTCCCTTTCTGTGTATGTTATGTGGACGACATACTTGTGTTCTCCTCCTCAAAAGAGGAACACCTCCGTCACCTGCGCATCATGCTCGACCGCCTGCAACAAAACGGCCTTGTAGTCTGGTACGACAAGTGTACCTTTGGCGCCAACGAAGTGTCGTTCTTAGGGCACCGTATCACTCTTAAAGGAGTCCATCCCCTCCCTGAGAAGGTAGCAGCCGTTCAGAATTTCCCCACGCCCTCGACCGTCAAAGCTCTGCAGGAACTCTTGGGCATGATCAACTATTATCACCGCTTTCTGCCAGCCATTGCCGCCACTCTTGCTCCCCTCTACGCCTCCCTCAAGGGCAAGCCAAAGGATTTGAAGTGGGGTCCCCTTCAAGAAGCGGCCTTCTGCAATGCAAAGAAGGCCCTATCAACTGCTGCGGCTCTCACTTTTCCTATCCCACACGCCCCTCTCCTTCTCTCCACCGATGCCAGCGATGTCGCTATTGGTGCAGTACTCGAGCAGGTGGTCAAAGGCTCGCCCCGCCCATTGGCCTTCTTCAGCAGAAAGCTGTCCAAGGCAGAATCGGGTTATTCTACCTTCGATCTAGAATTGCTGGCGGTGCACTTGGCTGTCCATCACTTTCGCCATTTCTTAGAAGGTACGCCCTTCGTCATTCGCACAGACCACATGCCTCTGGTGCACGCCTTCACTCGACAGTCTGACGCCTGGTCCGCACGTCAACGCCGACATCTCTCCGCCGTGGCTGAATACAATTGCACCCTCCAATACGTCCCTGGGAAAATGAATCCCGTTGCCGATGCCCTGTCAAGAAACACATTGGCTGCCGTTCAACTGGGATTGGATTACAACGCCCTGGCTGAAGCCCAACGACAGGATCCAGAGTATCAAGCTTGTAGGACATCCTGCACGTCCCTCCGTTGGGAGGATTTTCCCCTCGAAAACTCCAACACCACCCTCCTCTGTAACGTCAGTACTGGTAGACCGCGACCTTGGATTCCTGCTCCCATGCGCCGACAGGTGTTTGATTTTATCCACGGCCTTTCACATCCCTCGTGCCGTTCTACTGCACAGCTGCTGAAGGCAAAGTTCATTTGGCACGGCATTTCTAAGGATGCTAAGGATTGGGTCCGCGCCTGTACTTCTTGCCAAACTTCCAAAGTACATCGACACACGGATTCAGGAGTGGGCACCTTTCCTCAACCTCAGCGTCGTTTCGCACACATTCACGTCGACGTTGTAGGCCCCCTACCCACATCGCAAGGACATCGTTGCCTGTTTACCGTCATCGACCGCTCCACTCGTTGGCCTGAAGCCATTCCCATAGAAACTGCAACGTCCGCCTCATGTACATCTGCCTTACTCTCTGGATGGATTTCAAGATTCGGTATCCCTGAGCATATTACTTCTGACAGGGGAACCACTTTCACCTCTCAATTATGGACGTCATTAGCGAATCTCCTGGGCATCACCCTACATCAGACAACGGCCTACAACCCCGCTGCCAATGGAATGGTTGAACGTTTTCATCGCACCCTCAAAGCAGCTTTGATGTCCCGCTGCAAGGATTGCAACTGGTTTACTCAGCTTCCCTGGGTCCTCCTTGGACTAAGGACCACTCCCAAAGACGCCCTCGACGTCTCGGCAGCCGAAATGGTGTATGGCGACCCGTTGGTCGTCCCTGCCGAGTTTTTTCCTTCTACAACCTCCTCCGACGATCTCCAGCGCATACGTCACGTCGTGGGAAAATTTACTCCGTGCCGCCAGACTTACAAGCCCCCAGCAAAGCATCACATACCAACGGACTTGCACTCTGCAACGCACGTCTTCCTGCGCAACGACACCAGCAAGCCACCGTTAACGCCCCCTTACACGGGACCTTTCCTTGTGATCCGACGCAGTCCGAAAGCATTCCTCCTAAACATTCGGGGCAAAGAAGACTGGGTCTCCATTGATCGTCTAAAACCTGCTTATCTTCTGCCAGATGACCCGCCTTCAGTTCGCCTCTCTAGATCAGGGCGCCCTATTTAACATGTACAGTATGTCATTTTTAGGGGGGGGAGCCATGTACCAACCGTGTTTCACACAATTGTACATAATTCCTTTTGTATATATTATGCTTGTATCTTCGCTCCTCCCTCGCACTAAAACGAACATGAAAATTCCTGTCCGGTTTTTCCTCTGTGATATTGTCTGTCTTGTGAACTTGTCA
>NC_090731.1:129780260-129785260 GCF_036898095.1 Palaemon carinicauda
TATATATATATATATATATATATATATATATATATATATATATAGTGGTGACGATTACCTATTGCAAGTTGCATAGTATTCGTTTAGGGCATCATATTATTATAATCGAATAGTAACACGTAAGATTGTAACATCGGTTCTGTGGAGTTGATTTGCACTTTCATGATAAATGTTTAAACAATTTAAGTTATAACGAAATAAATGAGGCAGAGAATTTTTTTTCTTTTTACACAAAAGATTTGTTAACTTTTTTTCTTCGTCCTCCTATGTCTATGTTAGTGCTGAATGACGTTCATTACTTTCAGGAAAATAAAACTACTCTAAGTTATCGAGTGAGGGCTTTTGGGTCTCTGGGTACGAATCCAAATATTTCCTACTACTTACGTTTTTACCCACGTTTCTTCTGATGTGGCCACTATAAATAGGTTACTGCTGATACTACTTTTGTTTTTACTGCTGCTGTTGACGATAACAATTAGCTTCATTAATTTCGGTACTCCATTGTGCCTTGTAGCAGGTTACTCCGTGTTTAGCAAAAAGAGAAACGGCTGGCAATGATGCCTGCAAAATAGTCACTGAACATATAAACACATTTTTTGATATGCTGTATAGAGTAATTTTTTTTTTTCTTCACAGTATTCTGGTACACTTAACTTCCCGTGAAGTGCATGGGAATTAATGAAGCCATCTATCCCTGCTTGTCGACCGTTTTTTGTCTGTGTTTTCTATTACTAAAGAGGCTTTTTCGGCAATGGCTAGCATCATCGCTTATGCTTTAATGGCCGCATCTTTTACTATCAATCCTGTTCGTAATACTAAGCATGCAGTTAATTCTAATGTCAGGCCTTCTCCATCATGAGGCTAAATACTACACAGTAGTCTAGAAGCTTTATTCCAGCTGTGACCAAGTTGTGGAATGATCTTCCTAATTCGGTAGTTGAATTGGTAGAACTTCAAAAGTCCAAACTTGCAGCAAATGTCCTAATGTTGAATAGGCTTACATAAGTCTCTTTTTTATAGTTTATATATGAAAGATATAATTTAACTTTTCTACTGTTCTTAAAATATTCTATTTTAATTATTCATTATATTTCACAACACAGTTTATTCATTTATTTCCTTTCCTTTATGGGGTATTTCTTCCTGTTGTAGCCCCTAGGCTTAGAGCATCCTGCTTTTCCAACTAGTGTTTCAACTGGGGTTGTATCTTAGCTAGTAATAGTAATAACAGTACTAATGATAATGATAATGGTAATGATAATGATAATAATTACCACTAGGCTACTATTTAAATATTTGCTGAGCGTTATTTCATTGCTGAATGTCCGTTGACTGAATCGACTACTACTGTTGCGGCTCTTGTTTCTACACCAGACATGAAAGACTGCTGATGGTCATACTACTACAGTTCCTATTGTTATTACCGCTACATGTCTTTCTGTAATATTCTATTGCTGCTGCAATACATAATTTTCATACTTAAAACAGAAATCCAGATGTACAAAATCTGCTTTGATGAAAAAAGCTCAACCTTGTGTATATGTGATTTATCAATTCAATATTCAATATACTATTAGATTATAGTTATCTCTACAAGGCCGTGGCAACAAACAGGTTATCATGGAAATCATAATAAAACAAATGTTCGACCTTCAAGATTTTATTTTATATTTAACTATTCTCGGGGTATCTCTATATTCTGTAACTAAAAAGACCACATCATAAAATAAGATGTTTATGGTAAGATCACGGACGGTCACTCTGTAGTTGAGGTATCAAGCAGGTATGTTGTTTAGTTATGTTTCAATTCATTTGCTTCCTACTTTGAATACCTTATTACATTAACTGTTTATGTCATTAGCTACCTAATGACTGAGTTCTAATATGTTATATACATGTATATATTTCTTTTTTTTTTATTGCTTTCTCGGCACAAAGCTATATCACATTATTCAGTGAAACATTATCACCTGAGAGCGATTCCTTCTGGGCTCAAACAAATTAGTCCCGTTTGCTGGAAAATTTATTAAATTTTTGGAGGGAACAATGAATTGTGGAACTGACATTTAATGAAATGTGATGAGTCGCAACGTTGGGGAACAGAGGGAAAGGTTAGTGTTATTTGGAGTAACAGCCTCTAAGCCAATAAGTTAAGTATGTTATATATATATATATATATATATATATATATATATATATATATATATATATATATATATATATATATGTATATATATATATATAAATGTATGTATGTGAGTGTGTGTGTGTATGTACTGTATGCGTACACATATACACATCTATTTTATATATATATATATATATATATATATATATATATATATATTATATATGTATATAGATATAGATATGTATATATATATATATATATATATATATATATATATATATATATATATATATATTTATATATATATATATATATATATATATATATATATATATATATATATATATATATATATATATATATATATATATATATATATATATATATAATAGATATGTGTATGAATACGCATATATACGTATATAGACCCACATTATATACATATGAATTGCCATACGCATTTTCACTTTAGAGTGAGTAGGTGGTATCGTTTCTCAATCCGATGTTCGCCAAAAGAATGATTAGAGACTTGAGGTCTTCGTGAAAATTTATGAATGGATTATTGAGCAAAGTCTCCTTTATGGAAGTGAAATGTGGATTTTGAATGTAAAAGAAAGGATAAAAGTTAGAGCTGTTGAGATGAACTGATTATAGAGGATATTTGATGTAAACAGAATCAATAAGGAGAGGAATGTGGAGAGGCATCGAACGTAAGTTTCAAGGTTTAAAAGTTTAAAGGCCGTTCATGAATGACAGAGGCGAGGGACATTGACAATGCCCTAGTCAGCAGGACAATATCCATATAAACGACGCCCAAGCACCCTCTCCACCCAAGCTAGGACCAGGGCAATGACGACTGTTGACTTAGCAGATAGACTTATAGGCTCCTCCAAAGACCAATACTTAGCTCACAAGGATGGTGAGGTGGCAGACACTACCAGAAACTATGGGCTTTGAGCAAGACTCGATCTCCCGTTCAGCAGTACGCCAGGCAAAGACGTTTATAATACGCCACCAAAGATGAACGTCATTTTGTGATGGTTAGAACAAGTTTTAAAAGTGGAAATTAATGAAAGTTTCATAAACAATTAGTATAATTCCTGTTCTAGTCAGCCTAGATAAGAGACGAAAGTATTGAATACGTTGAATCGATGACGTCAAAGGCATATTTGAAAGGAAAAGGTCTTGATATCAAGGTCCTACAAGAAAGGTGCAATTTGTGGAGGGGATTGGATACTTTTACAGATGAGCCTTTTAGGAGTACGAAAAAATCTATTGGTTTGGAGTTGTTACTGCACAAGGGTTCGTTCATTATACAGGAATCAAAAGATGAATGTGGAAGTATATTTTTTCTCTATAACTAATTTCTAATGGGAAACTGCTTGATGTTGATATATATATATATATATATATATATATATATATATATATATATATATATATATATATATATGTGTGTGTGTGTGTGTGTGTGTGTGTGTGTGTGTGTGTGTGTAATGAGTTTGTATGTTTGTGTGAGATGATGTATGTTAATACGTTAATCACACGCATTTTTTGGTTGAGCCATAATGGTAGCAACTTATGGCTTCTAAAGAATAGATAGCTAATCCCCTGTCTTTCATCTAAACCACGTTTATGCCGCAACCCATTCAAGGCTGAGTAGCATGGCCCGATGGGAGCAAGCCACATACCTTGCAAATGAGAGCCAAATGCTCCTCATCCTATACCATAACTGGAAGTGTCATTTCCATTTCATTTTAGAGATGCGTATGTGGGGGGGGGATGAAGATCGGAGAATATTCATTGTTACTTTGCCCAGCTCTTTCTAGCACCATAAGCCTTAAGATGAATGGTGTACTTATATCACCTGCCCATTCTAAGTTTAACCTTGATTAATAGTAAATTTGGGATGTTGATACTAGTTTCATAAACTTTATAATCATGCTACGATAAAGCAAAAAATTACCATCCGAAACACACACACACGCATGTATATATATATATATATATATATATATATATATATATATATATATATATATATATATATATATATATATATATACACACACACACACACACATATATATATATATATATATATATATATATATATATATATATATATATATATATATATGTGTGTGTGTGTGTACTGTATATATATATATATATATATATATATATATATATATATATATATATATATATATATATATATATATATATATATATATATATACTGTATATGCAGTGTATGCTTAAAACTGAAATTTTTCAATTTAGATCTCAATGTAATTGAAAGGTTATTTTGTATGTAAAAGAACTCTCTCTCTCTCTCTCTCTCTCTCTCTCTCTCTCTCTCTCTCTCTCTCTCTCTCTCTCTCTCTCAACTCCATTTAGAAGTAACTCATATTTTCCTATTAACGTTAAGTTCATCTTGTCCCTGGGACATACTGCGTCATAGTACTAATAAGTGTATCGTCAGCTGATGCAATCGTGAGGTTGTCTGAATCATTCGCTAGGACCAATACCGTTATTTGCATGTCATGACCACTTTGTAATTCCAACTGAAGCATTTGAAATTAGTGTCTTCATCATAATTCTGAATTGGTCCTTCTTACGTCTTTTTTATATATTGTTTTTAATGTAATGGAGGTGTGTAGCTTACATGCACCGATTAATCAAATTTCCTATTTCAAACTGAAACGCATTTTCAAATTTGAAATAAACTTTTTTCCTAGGTTGTATCTTACTCTCTGGAAATCTGAAGAAAATGTATAGAACTCTTTGAGTTATATCCTAGACTATTTAAAACAACATAAAGAGCAAAAAAATGCAAAGCAAGAATTTTGTGTATTTCTATCAA
>NC_090731.1:129790260-129792760 GCF_036898095.1 Palaemon carinicauda
TTTTGTGTGTATATATATATATATATATATATATATATATATATATATATATATATATATATATATATGTGTGTGTGTGTGTGTGTGTGTTTATATATATACAGATGTATATGTACATACATATGTTTGTGTCTGTTTGCTGATAAGACTTCTCTGTAAAATAAGAAAGTAGAGACTTCTTAATATACAGATAAGTCTTATCAGCAGTGCATTAAGCCATCTTACTTACTCTGCACATTTCACCTCCATCTCTCACATGGATATTCAGATTATTCCTTTCTGATATAATCTTCCATATTATTACCTTGGAGTCTTGGACTTGCTAAGTCCTAATGTTCCCCTTTCCCTCTTAATTTTTCATTCCACAACTTATGGTCCTCCAAACCTTTTTTCCACTTGTTATTCATATTTCTCAGCTTTGTAGTTCTTCTTATGCCGCATATACTACATAATCAACAGATCTAAGCAGTTTTACCTCTTTATTTTAAATTGCATTCATAAGCCACATTTCACTTTCATAGACATCACTTTGCTCATCAATCACTTAAAACATTCCAATAAATAATCAATAGATAATTCAAATATCTTCCCATTCCTTTGTACATCCCTGCTACCTTTTCTTGCTTCTCCTACTCTGTGGTTCACCTCTTACATCCTGCAATCTTTATTACGTAATTTATTCCTAAATATCTGTACAAATTAACTATTTAATGATTCATTCACCATCCATATTAATGTTCCTGGTTTCAATGTACCAGTGTAACCTTACTCTTGCACAATTCCTCTCAACTTTCTCATCTTTCAAATGCTTCTAATTCCTACACCAGTCTCTGCAGTTTTATCGCAGTATCGCCAATCAGGGTTATCTTATCTGCAAATACCAACCCTCCCACATTCCATTCACAGCTTGTTTCTTACCCCACAAGTTTTTGGTAACAGCTACATTAATTTCTGCGAGATTTTAAACAGTCAGGGTTGTACAATATAACACAGTAGCTACAGATCTATTTTTAAACAAAATCAGTTACCCTTCATCTACATATTTAAACACCCATTTTGCTTCTATCATAAAAATAAGATCAGAGTTCACAGTTTTCCTGATATTGTGAATAAATATAATCCAACATTTTGCTTATATTATACACAGATATTATCATTTTAACAACTTTTCAATTATACTATACATCCTTAACACCTTCCATACTGTTCCTCTTATTTCTGTCAAAGATAATTTTTGTTTGTTAAATTCATGTGATCCCCATACAGCCTTTTCCCTTTACCTTTAAATTTGTTTTCTCCTCTATTTGTTTCAGAACACGTACTTGGTCGGACCTCTTTCTTCCTTCGTCAAAAACCACTCTTTTCATCACCTATGAAACCTGTCATCTGCCTTATTCTATCAATCAAAATCCTATCATACATCATTTCAATTAAGCTAATTAACGTTATGGCATTACAAATCTTACAGTTGTTCTATCACCCGCACCTTTTATAATGAAATAAAACTTCACTTCTCTCTTACATTCAATCAGAACTTTTCCTTCATCAAGATATACTTTAAAAATGATGAGTAGCCAGTCATTATCTCTACAAAAGCCCTAACAGCAATCTCGTGTTTACTCCCATTAACTCCTAACATTTTTCTATTCTTTAACCTCTTATTTTCCTTTCTTATCTCCTTAACAGTCACTTCTATAAACAGACTTATTTGTGCCAGGTAGGCCTCTCTTCTTTCTTTCTTATTGGATAAATCTTCAAAATATTAACTCCATTGACCTACTGTAAGACATTGTTAACTTTCAGAAGCATCTCTCCACGTGTATCTTTCATCCTGAGTGATAACTTATACTAACATTTTGTATGTCATCGGATAGGTCCTCGCTGGTTTCCTACCTTTACTTATATATATATATATATATATATATATATATATATATATATATATATATATATATATATATATATATATATATATATATATATATATATATAGGGAAGGGATGTCATAGCTGAGTAGGGGTAAGCTAGTCCCAGGTTTACTAGGTTCGTAGATCACTCTGGTCCATCTACTGTAAATGGATACCAACATCTATTGGAGTCAAGAAAATCGGAGAGGGGAAAGCAACTTCGCTCTTAAGAATATGCTGGGAAAACATAATGAAAAAACCTTCTGGTGCTATTGCGTATGGATAAAAACAATGGAATTATGATATTGATCTTTGGAATGTGGCAGAGTATTTTGATTGGTTCTAAGTTCACACAACTTTCTAATTCTTCTTTTCCTCTTTTTTAGTATCGCCCTTTCTGGTTTCTGATTTTATTTCTGTCTTGGCCATTCTTTGAGCTGTTGTCTTCTTCTCCGTCCGCGTACTGTAATGTTTGCTTCAAAGATCAATCTACCAAGTTAACAGTTATTCAATCCCTATTTCTTAGCACTGTTTTGAGAGGGAGGTTTAAAAGAATATGACAAAAGAAGTCTTTACATTGATTATAGTTTATA
>NC_090731.1:129802760-129820260 GCF_036898095.1 Palaemon carinicauda
GGAGGAATGTATTGTATAGGCTGAGGATTGGCCATAGTCGGCCAAAGCAAAAAATCTTTTCGTTTTTTTCTTCTTTTGAGCGATATTCATGCACTGTTTAAGAGTACTTCAAGTTTTGCTTATTATAATTTTTACTTCTTTGCTTGCTTTATCATTCAGTTGAATTCATAGCTATTATTATTATTATTATTATTATTATTATTATTATTATTATTATTATTGCAGTTGTTGTCAATTACTTATCTTTTCAAAGTATTTGGTATTAATTTTCACCAACAGATTTCAGTTATGTTTAATTAATGATAATTTTTATTCATCCTCTTTTTTTTCAAATACTTTGGTAATCATTATTTGATGCTTCTACTGATAGTGGAGAAGATATCAGAAAATTTTCCGGAAAATCTTCCATTTCCGGAACCAGACACCAAAATTAGCACACAGACTCGTCGGGGATTGCTCTTTTTGATAAAAAGGATGCTATTGAATACACAGAAATATTGCATTTCGCATTAAGATCGCAAAGACTTCCCTTATCCGAATGCTCTTGATGTCAAATCATACATTTTTTTTTTTACTGCGTAGAGTCGAATTTAGAAATATGTACTTACCCATTGACTTCCTCATTGCAGTAGAGCAATGTCAACACTCAATCAGGACACGCTGGATGGCACCACTGTTGTGAACCTCAGTATGGGGCTCAGTATCAGCCGAATGATTATTTAGTGTGCCTAAATCATTATTTTAGCGTCCCAGATGCTGTCTAATAAGCCCTGGATCAATAAGCAACCATATATTACCGGATGTACCAGCGCAGGAGAGCCGAGCTTAGATTAACAGGTCTATAGCCCTTTGCATGTAGTGTCTTGGTTGCTGAACAGACTGCAAAGGACTTGAACGATACTGTATGAACGATCAAGCTAGATGTAAGTCATTTATATTTATTCTCGAACCTAGTCGTATCTCATACCTTATTCTAAATGATTGAGATCAAGGTGGTAAAAGGATAAATCCTCGGCTTCGATTCACGGAATAAAGATAATTACCATAGTATGATACCTTGAATGCCATTCACCAAGATGGCAAGTAACAGACCCAGGGCTGTAAATTCCAGACTGACTGAAGCAATTGTTATTCTTGCCAGAAGAAGAGTGAAGAGCTCAAATCACCATGTGCATAACAACCACAAAAACATAATGGCTACACTATGTGACTAATATTTCCCTCTTCCATGCAATAAATGAGATGCGTTTTGTTCTGGGTCCATCACTGTCATCAAGGCAGGCGGGAGTGCAATGGGCATGACTGAAGACCTATCAGTACTGAGATGGTGGATGGTAGCTGGTCCTGAAGTCAGCCACTTGGGTACACAGTATGAGGCAAGAAGTGGGATCAAGGGGGTTCTAAACACACCATCCAGCATGACAAAACAGAACGAGCACAGTGTTCCTTGAGAGAATATAAAAGCTCTCACAAGGCATGCAAGGTGTGAGCAATCTTCTCCAGGCTGAGAGTTGAGACCTGCTTTCACTTGATGCAAAGAACATTGCTCAATGAAGTTTTTTCAGAGCTGGTTAGTGCACACTTTGAGAAAGGAAATGTCAATTTCCAGGAGTTTATTAAGAGACGGGGAAGAAAAGAAGAATCCACCATCTATGAACAAATCAAAAGGAACAGGGTTGACTTTTTACTACAGGTATCAGTATCTGTTGACTCTTCAAAGCAAACAATCGTCTGTTTGCCAAGCTGTTCATATCATGCCAGGGCAGAGAGTATGACTTGAAGGAGTTCTTCCGTCATGAGAACCAATCACAGACTTCTTCCCTCCAATGATAGCAGAAAGCTCCACACATGTCAAAAATCCCACCTCATTACTATTCTTGAGAGCCAAGTTACAACCCTGGTGTAGCATTAGTGGGTGATTGGCCCTCATGAAGTTCAAAAACTTTTGAAGAGTAAGCAATGCTCGATGTACTTCTTACAATACAAGCACACTCGACCAAATACAAGAGAGCAGACATTGTTTTTTATTTCTAGTGGCCATTTAGTATGAAAGCTGAAATTAGATCAAAGTGAGGATGTGGGGTGAGACTCGGGGTGACAAGGAAAGGAAAAATTCCCTTAAACTTGTGCTAGACTAAGAATAGATCATTTGGACAAAGCTTCCAGCCATTGCAGAGAGTTGCCGGTAGCAGACTAATTGTAGGTGCAAGTCGGAATGCTGCAGTCGACGAGAATGCTACTGTTTTGGTCTGACCTACACAGCACTGTGCGGCTACAGATACAAGGTTTAGAGTGTACTATTTCAGGCAGCAAGATGAATAATATGTGGCCATTAAGTATAGTCTTACTGCCTATATGTACAGTATACAGCTACACAACCGAAGAAGGAAACAAAGAGTTAACTCATTTTTATAACCAAGCGTTCATTTTCATAATCGTTTCCCGTTCGCAATAGTAGACAAGCAATCATTAGCGAATGCTTATCATCTTGGGAGTCTGTGCGTGAGGAAAATATTTGTAATAGATTGCTTGACATTATTCCCAGGAGGATAAACAACTATATATATATATATATATATATATATATATATATATATATATATATATATATATATATATATATATATATATATGTATGTATGTATATATGTATTATATATAAATATATATATATATATATATATATATATATATATATATATATATATATATATATATATATATATATATATATATATATATATATATATATAACCGAGTTCAGCAGTACCAGCTGAACTCGGTTGAGTCCCTGATTAGGCTGAAGGAACATAGAGAGTAGAGGTCCCCTTTTTGTTTTGTTTCATTGTTCGTGTCGGCTACCCCCCCCCCCCAAAATTGGGGGAAGTGCCTTGGTATATGGATGGATATATATATATATATATATATATATATATATATATATATATATATATATATATATATATATATATATATATATATATAGTTTGCCGAAGTATATTATACCAAGAAAATAATGACGTCTTTTAATAGATGAAATTGTCTTTATTCTAACTGTTTTACTGGAATTTGCGTGTTTTATTATTCACATAGGCCTATGTATTACAAAGAATTATACATATGTTTTAATGAATTGTTGCTGTCTACTATTTACTCAAACAATAATATTTGTATTATCAGTCTTAATCATTGTCTATTACCTGGTTCATTAATGTCTTTAGAAAGTTTCGTCTTTTGAGATTTACTTCTTATTTAGTTAGCCCCGACTTGTGAAGGTTTGAATGCTCAGTTTGCCCCTCCTCGCCTTACTCTTATATGTGACTTGAAGTTCGCACTTCTGATTTTATAATTCCTATTAAGCTTATAGGCCTAAAAATAAAATGATGAAGAGACTGTGGAGAAATTTCACAAATGGCAACTTTATGCCCAGATAGACACCTTTATTAAGTTATAAGATTTGATGCAAATATTTATTGTTGCCATCTGACATATATCCATGCCCTAGTATGTTATAAAGCCAAGACTACAGAGCCATATTATTATTATTATTATTATTATTATTATTATTATTATTATTATTATTATTATTATTATTATTATTATTCGAGATACGTTTCTATTGTAGAATCTGCACATTACAGCTTTGGGTTAATATGTCTGACCCTATTATAGACTTCCATTCGTGAAGTAAAATTAAATAATAGAGGTAGAATTAATTATAGTTTTATTTATTTATCATTATTTCTTCTCCCTGAATAAACCCCACGAGAGATTGGACCTACAGTATATAGGCAGCTTTGACTATAACCTGAAATTTGGCTTATAATGATTTATTGCAAGTTTCGAAACCACGACCCCAACTAACTTTTGCTTTATACACAAAACGACACAAGCAAAATTAAATAATAACTTTGAATTCATAACCCAAATGCATAAATTGTTATTATTAGACAACAGGACTAAGCTTGAATTATCTTCCCTCTTGACGCCCTCTTTCCCACTCAGTTCCAGGAATCACGGTATTTAGAGGGATTCGGGCTACATTACCGTATTTATTTTTTGTTCTGAAATATTCTAGCACGATTTCTTTAACGATCCAATATTTTTCAATGATAGAATTTTTCATAGCAGTTGACCACCGTTGTTTCATACATACACATATCTCGTAAGTCAAATATAAGGTTTATTACTAAGTGGCAACATACGAACAACGCTTGCCCAATGCAAAAATGAATAATTATAAGAGAGAGAGAGAGAGAGAGAGAGAGAGAGAAGAGAAGGAAGAGGAGAATCCAACACCAGACCACAGAAAGCCTGTTGCTGTTTTGCTGGATAACCGGGGGACGTCAGTGACAGGATACTCTCTTTCTATCCTGCCTGTCTCGGAACCCCAAACCGAGAGGTAGTCCTGAATCGGAAGACACCCAAGAGGAAGGATCCTCAACGGAGTCGATTTCTTAGGGCTTGACCCGACCCAGGACTCTCGGAAAACCCGAGTCTCTTTACTTTAGGTTATCCAGGACGATACAGACATCACTGCCATTACTGCTCGAAAAATATTCTCCATTTAAGAAGACTCAAACATTTTATGCAAAGTTTATAGATGTGTTGATAAATTCATAATTTCTTATAAAGGTTAATAATTAGGAATCTAGTTGCCTTTAACAATAATCATCATTATAGTTATTTATGAATTTTTGATATTTTTTTTTAGCAAATAAATCAGTAGTTTTAAGGCCGAGGGTAGGCACCCGCTGATGCCATTGCGAGAGTTATTGGGTACTGTGACGACCGCAAAATAGTACTATATCAGATTCCTCTCTGGTTAAAACTCATTTATCCTTTGCTATATTTTCGAGTCAACATAATATGAATCTCTCTATTAACTTTTAAAGGACAAAATTGAATAATACTATTTTATTTGGATATGATTTTAAATGAATAGTTTATTTATAAAATCATTTATCAAAATTTCGTGTTTAGGTCCTGTACAAAAGAGGAAAATAAAATAAATAGATGGAGAGAGTTAACTCGAGCGGCCGACCCTGCTATACAATGGGAATAATGAGGTTGAAAGATGCAGACAGTTACTTGAATAGCTAAACCCATCTATAGACGATCCTTTTTAATGAGAGCATAGCTGTTAGGAACCTTGTTTTCAATTACGGCTCAGCAATAGCTTATTTGGAAGCAACGGGTTCTCTGGTGTTGCAATAAGCATAAAACGATTGAAACATATCTACAAATACAATATGAAGTACATCTTTCAGGGGTCGGAAATGTATTCTGAACACTGTGTCACTGAGATGTGCTTTAAAGATAAAATACTTTTCACCCCCAACTTCAGTACTCCATATTGGTTAGTCCTATGAATATTTCCATTCCCTAACTTGAATATCCAACCTAGAATATCCATCGAACAGTCACAAATAATTTTAAAGATTTCACTATAACTGTTATTTGTTCGTAATTATAACTGTCTAAAGTCCAAAAAATATTTATAGACCATGTTTGATACAATTCTTTGGACACTTCCATTTTACAAAATGTGAAGTGTGAAGTAGGAGATGACGAATGATGATGAAAAGAGAAGTATTGATTTAAAAACTCGAGATAGAGACGACTGGCGAAATGTAACCGTGGCTTAGGGTCAATAGGCCTAGGGAGAGATGATGACCATATATATATGTATATATATATAATGAATTTTAATTCAAACTATAAAATATGAAAATATTGAAACTGGTCCGTTTAATTCATGAAAAGTAACTTCACCAAAATAGTTTCTTTTAATTATTTTTTTCCCTCGGAATCTGAAGTTATCTAAATCTATGAGAAATTGCGTAATCGTTTGTACACTGAAATGTATCATATTTGCTGCTACTGAAGAAACAGGAACAATACAAATGATAGATTTTAGAATAATGCACAAAAGCAACGATGTTCCTGCTGACTGTAATGTCAGATATGCCTACAATGCAACGTTTAAAACATGTAGATGCAGAAGCTGTAATGTCAGATATGCCTACGATGCAACGTTTAAAACATGTAGATGCAGAAGCTGTAATGTCATATAGGGCTACAATGCAACGTTTAAAACATATTGATGTATTGCAGAAGCCATGACTCCGTTTTCTCTCTTTACTCGGATGTTCGAATGGTATTTCTTTTAAAAAATACTCCTTTCATTATTGATTTTTTTCTTATTTTGTGAAAGAGATAAAGAGAACTGTTCTTGATCACTTTATTCAAATTTAAGACTTGAGAGAGAGAGAGAGAGAGAGAGAGAGAGAGAGAGAGAGAGAGAGAGAGAGAGAGAGAGAGAGAGAGAATTTGCCTTCACTTAAATGAAAACTTACTATGCAGCAAATGTAAATTAAGGTAATCTGCCTTTAGGAGATATGGTTATTGTGACAGAGACTAAAAGAAAAATGGCATCTCGTCCGTCCGGGAATTTGACGCCACGAAGAAAACCGCCATCTCTTAACACTGACTTTCTTTCTTCATAATTTGGGTCATTTCACGTAGCTCATAGATAATGCCAAGGTCTTGATTAAGGTCTACAGATCTTGGTTAAGTAAAGCTTTTATGTTTGATACAGGAGGATCATCGGTCCCGTGATGGTTGAGGCGGCTCTAGATGTTGCTTTTGCTTTTGTATCCTCACTTAATCTGCTGCAACCCCTGTTGGAAATGATGATAATAATAATGATGGAAAAAGTGAAAAAACAAAATTTAAATCTCGTCAACGTAGCCTAATCCTTGGCCCAAAAGAGTTGAAAGCATTTAAAAGGAAAACATGACTAGGTTTTTATGCTTTGATATATGAGCATTTGAAGAATCTTCTTCAACCGAACGAGGTGGCAAAACAGTCCTACTTTATGTCAGGCAGCTGACGCTTAACTGAATGTTGTGAGCTATATTCTAATCTTTCTTTCTATTTTGGCGCTCTGCCTTGTTTCCTTATCTGTGGCTTTCATCTAACTGATTTTATTCTTTAATTAGCGTATTTAAATTGCTATAGATTCTTGAAACACTTGGGATTACCTCTGCTCCTCTCACTTTAGACCAACTTGCACACAAGCAAATTACCTCCTCGATTTCAGGGACAAAATTGCTTATACAATTAGTTATCCCATATAATATGAATAATAAAATCACCTAATAATTATTATATGTTATTTCTACAAACGTATCATTCATATTAATTTCTGAAAATGAATAAAATTTTGATGGTTTTATAATTTAAAAAAATCACATAGAATTTTCTAATATCGATTTATTATGAAATTATTTTGATCGGTATTTTGCGTGTAGTTTTCAATGCATAGGTTTTACTCTAAAAATTTCCAATTTCCATGTCTGTTATTTTTGGTATCAACCATCATCATTTTTAATAAAAGCTACATTTCATGCATAGCTTAAAACAATTATAGAGGTCTTAGACCTCTTTCCAAAACTTCATTCCGTTCTTTGACCATAAACAACTGCCTTTCATGATGTAAGTTTAAGAGTAATTTTATTATTCCCATTAACCCTGAATTCGGTTGTGATGAAATTAGTTATGACAACCTGTTTTGCTTTTCCAACCATATCCTTGATTCCTGGCCGTCCTCTGAAGTTCTCTTCATGTTCCAAAATCTTCTGTATTACTTTCTTTGCATAGGTCACAAACATCATCCCTGCAAGTTTATTTTGAGCAACTTTACCTTTGCTCTCATAATTAGAGATAAATTTGAAAATACCTATATTGGAAAGAAACTTTTGTTGGGCTATTTGTCAGTATGTGCGCATCGGGATGGAAGCCTACATGAAATGAGAGCATGTAATCTAGTGGTTCTAATCTTTTCTAATTCTCGACAGAGTCGACTCTTTATGATTATATATATATATATATATATATATATATATATATATATATATATATATATATATATATATATATATGTGTGTGTGTGTGTGTGTGTGTATATATATAGGTGTGTGTGCACTCTTATAATAATATGTAACGTCTTAATAGGTTTGCTGAAGGTAATCATCTACTCCCTAGTTTGCAATTTGGTTTTCGTAAAGGCCTTGGAGCATGTGATGCTCTTCTTACAATCTCCAATGCTGTACAGAAATCCCTTGATTGTGGTCGGGAAGTTCGTATGATTGGCCTTGATTTTAGTGCTGCCTTTGACCGTGTTAATCATGAGGCCCTTGTTTTCAAACTGAAACAGTTGGGAGTGGGTGGGTCGTTTCTTAGCATTATTATTGATTTTTTAAGTAATAGATCTCAAAGAGTTGTTGTTGATGGGCACCATAGTGATTATAGGAATGTGATATTCGGTGTTCCACAGGGTAGTGTTCTTGGCCCATTACTTTTTATACTATATACACATGACATGTGGTTGGCCTAGAAAACAAGCTTGTTGCATATGCAGATGATGCTACTCTCTTTGCATCAATTCCATCCCCTGAATGTAGATCTGGGGTTGGTGAATCCCTTAATAGAGATTTAGCTAGAATTAGTGCATGGTGCAAATTATGTGGTATGAAGTTGAATCCTAACAAAACTCAAAGTATGATTGTAAGTAGGTCAAGGGCGGTGGCTCCTCAACATCCGGATCTCAGTATTGATGATGTTTCTTTAAATTTGTATGACTCTTTCAAAATATTAGGTGTGATTCTCGACAGCAAATTTGCTTTTGAGAAACATATAAGGTCTGTGTCTTCTTCAACTGCACAAAAAATAGGCTTATTGAGAAAGTCTTTCAAGATTTTCGGTGATCAATCTATTCTGAAGAAGTGTTTTGATTCTTTCATTCTACCTTGTTTTGAGTATTGTTCTCCTGTCTGGTCTTCAGCTGCTGATTCTCATTTTAATTTGTTGGACAGAAACTTACGGTCTATTAAATTTCTTATTCCTGATCTAGATATTAATCTCTGGCACCGTCGTTCAATTAGTTCATTATGAATGTTGCATAAGATTTTTCATAACTCTGACCATCCTTTACATTCAGATCTCCCTGGACAATTCTATCCTGTTCGTAATACTAGGCAGGCAGTTAATTCTAATAGCCAGGCCTTCTCCATCCTGAGGCTCAATACTACGCAATACTCTAGAAGTTTTATTCCAGCTGTTACCAAGTTGTGGAATGATCTTCCTAATCGGGTAGTCGAATCAGTAGAACTTCAAAAGTTCAAAGTTGGAGCAAATGCTTTTTTGTTGACCAGGCGGACATCAGTCTTTTTATAGTTTATTTATGACATATTTGTTTTTGATGTTGTTAATAGTTTATGTATGGCATGTCTTTTTTGACGTTGTTCCTTTTTTTAGAATGATTTATTGTTAATTTGTTCTCTTCATTTATTTATTTCCCTATTTCCTTTCCTCACTGTGCTATTTTTCCCTGTTGGAGCCCCTGGGCTTATAGCCTCTTGCTTTTCCAGCTAGGGTTGTAGCTTGGATAGTAATAATATATATATATATATATATATATATATATATATATATATATATATATATATTATGTGTATATGCACTTATATAAATGTGTATATATATATATATATATATATATATATATATATATATATATATATATATATATATATACATATATATATATTATATATATATGTGTGTGTGCACTTATATAAATATGCATATATATATATATATATATATATATATATATATATATATATATATATATACATATATATATATATATATATATATATTTATATATAAATATATATATATATATATATATATATATATATATATATGTGTGTGTGTGTGTGTGTGTGTGTGTGTGCACCTGTATGAATATGTATATATATATGCACTTATGTAAATAAATATATATATATATATATATATACATATATATATATATATATATATATATATATATATATATATATAAATATATACATTATTATCATTATTATTACTATTATTATTATTATTATTATTATTATTATTAAATGCTAAGCTACAGCCCTAGTTGGAAAAGCAGGATGCTATAAGCCCAGGGGCCCCAACAGGCAAAATAGCCCAGTGAGGAAAGGAAACATGAAAAATAAAAATAGTAAGATATAAAATATAAAGATATAAAAACTTTAACAAAACAAGAGGAAGAGAAACTAGATAGAACAGTGTGCCCGAGTGTACCCTCAAGCAAGAGAACTCTAACCCAAGACAGTGGAAGACCATGGTACAGAGGCTATGGCACTACCCAAGACTAGAGAACAATGGTTTGATTTTGGAGTGTCTTTCTCCTAGAAGAGCTGCTTACCATAGCTAAAGAGTCTCTTCTACCCCTACCAAGAGGAAAGTAGCCACTGAACAATTACATTGCATTATTTAACCCCTTGGCTGAAGAAGAATTGTTTGGTAATCTCAATGTTGTCAGGTGTATGAAATCAGGGGAGAATCTGTAAAGAATAGGCCAGACTATTCGGTGTCTGTGTGGGCAAAGGGAAAGTAAACCGTAACCAGAGAGAAGGATCCAATATAGTACTGTCTGGCCAGTCAAAGGACTCCATAACTCTCTAGCGGTAGTATCTCAACGGGCGGCTGGTGCCCTGGCCAACCTACTACCTATATATATATATATATATATATATATATATATATATATATATATATATATATATATATATATATATATATATATAGTTTGCCTAAGTATATTATACATAGAAAATAATGGTGTCATTTGAAAAATGAAATTATTTATTACCTGGTTCTTTAATATCTTTAGACATTTTCGTCTTTTGAGATTTACTGAGAATTTAGTTAGACCCAACTTGCGAAGGTTTAAATGCTGTTTGCCCCTCCTTGCCTTATTGTTATGTGGGACTTGAAGTTGACACTTCTGATTTTATAATTCTTATGAAGCCTATAGGCCTAGAATTAAAATGAAGAAGAGACTGTGGAGAAATTTCACAAATCGTAACTTTATGCCCAGATAGACACCTTTCATAAATGACAAGATTTGATACAAATATTTATTGTTGCTACCAGACATATAGCCATACCCTAGTGTGTGTTAAAGACAAGACGACAGAGCCCTATTATTGTTATTATTATTATTGTTATTATTATTATTAATATTATTATTACTGTATTTGTTGTTGTTATTCGAGATACGTTGCTATTGTAGAATCTGCCCATTATAGGTGTTGGGGAATATGTCTGACCCGATTATAGCTTTCCCTTCGTAAATTAAAGTTGGATAATATAGGTAGATTTAATTGTATTTCTGGTACCGAAGATAACACACCACTTCGCTTATTCACTTATTCATTTATCATTATTACTTCTCCCTTAATATACTCCTCAAGAGATTAGACCTATATAGGCAGCGTTGACTGTTATCTGAGCTTTGGCTTGAAATAATTGTTTGGTAATTGTTTGGTAATCTCAGTGTTGTCAGGTGTATGAGGACAAGGGAGAATCTGTAAAGAATCGGCCAGATTATTCGGTGTATGTGTAGGAAAAGTATAAGTGAACCGTAACCAGAGAGAAGGATCCAGTGTATTACTGTCTGGCCAGTCAAAGGACCAACAACTCTCTAGCGGTAGTATCTCAGCGGATGGCTGGTACCCTGGCCAACCTACTTCATATACTTACCAGTTCTAATCTATCAGTGGCACTAAACTTAAATCATATATTATCACTTTCCCCAGATGTAATCATAATAACTTATTATCAATACAAAGGCTGACGAACAATAGATTGCTTATCGACAAATAGAAGAAAGAGTTGGGAGTGTCAAGGATAGGAGAAAATTAGAAAATAACGATTAGATAGGATAGAAGACTATCAGACAGAAATAGAAGCAGGAAGATCTTGGTCGTACCAGAATGAAAACAACAACTGATCCGTAGTGTAGCAGCTCAAGGACCAGCGAAGAGGCTTCCGGAAAACTGGTCGCATATGTCCGTTCAAGCCGAAGTTTGACATTCTGTCGCTATAATTCCAACTCTCATTTCTTACGACGCCGTGAACCATGTTCCCATTGAGGGCACTTTGCCGCGTGATATATTTCTATTTTGGCCTTATTTTTTTAGACCTGAAATAAAAAGAAACAAGTTTTTTCTGCAGTTACCTTCCATGTTTATTTCTTTCTCTCTCTCTCTCTCTCTCTCTCTCTCTCTCTCTCTCTCTCTCTCTCTCTCTCTCTCTAAGATATCCTCTTCGTTGAATCAAATCATTCAGACGTGAATAGCTATGGCCATGGATGTAAGAAAGCTAAAATATAGTTTTTCTTATGCCACCTAAAAAAAACATAAAACAAATAAACCATTTTATAATGGAAAACTACAGTGGAAAGAATATAGCCTTGAATAACTGCACCTTCTAGATACTCAGTATTTTCTGCCCGACAACTTCTTCAATGGAATTGGACAGACACGTGTCTGTCCGTACTTCTCAAACAAGGTCTTCGAATCGCAGCCGAGCAGTTGATTACGGATGATATTGATTTCAGCTACACCTCTCATTATGTCGACCTTACAGGTACCAGTTACTGAGGAATGATAGAAGCTGGAGCAGTTTTTTTTTATATCTAATGGGAGTAGAGATTACCGACGTGAAAGGTGGTTTTCATTCCCAAGAGGTTTGGTGTTCAGGAATGTGATGTGTGAACACTTTTGCTTTTATTGATATTTGACGAACAGAACCGTTAGGCAGTAGAGGTTTGTGTCTGCTGCCGAATGATTCAGCAAAGAATCAGGATACTCTCTCTCTCTCTCTCTCTCTCTCTCTCTCTCTCTCTCTCTCTCTCTCTCTCTCTGTATATGTATATACACACACACACACACACACACACACACACACACACACATATATATATATATATATATATATATATATATATATATATATATATATATATATATATATATATATATATATATTTATTTATTTATTTATTTATTTCCGATCACGTTCAGTGGCATTACCAGACGTACAATTAGTCGGTCTCTCCTCGTCCCTTGGGTAGGTGGTAGAGGGAGTAGTCATACCCTGATGAGGCGTACCCGAGAGGTACACTCGGAAGCCAAGCTCTCCCATAAATTGCTGAAACTACCGGGTCGTAATTAGGAAAGAAGTGTATATCTATCTAGATATTCAGCAGTCAGTTTTGACGGGTCGAGTACACTAGTGACGAAATCATGGCAATACTTGTGTGTACTGTCAAGACCACATTCATGGCTATCTTGCCATATCGTTCTGTCCGGATCAAAATGCGTTTGGTCCTTTATCGCATTTTGAGCTGTTATATCTGTCGTTAAAACTGATTCGACTTAACCTTACCTTCAAATGATTATTTATAAGTGTGATATAACGATACTAGGCTAAAGTATATAGCCTAGCAATGTATTAATTATTTTTAAGAAGCTAAAAGAAAAATATGAAGTAATATGTGTTGTTAGGGTTAAAAATGTTAAAACTTCAGGATGATAAAACTTGGAATATAAATTCTATTATCTAGTTCATTTAAACAGTTACTGTCCATAGACATATCCTTGTTTACAATTCTTCTCGGTGAAGTAACGATAGACTTTCATCTTGTAATTTCCTTCACAAATAGTCTGCTTTCATTTATTATTTTCTTCTAAATAACACTTTCTTTTTCAGACGTCTGTCTCTGGATCGTGATCTTACTTAATTCTAATTTTCTTGACCTCGTCCTAAACTGATGTTTCTGGTTAGCATCGTGCTATTGATGCAGGATGAGAGTTAGTAATCCTAGTAAATGTCCTAGGATTTCATGTGCGAAAATACCCCTATCTGAAATTGAAGTGGGGAATAGTACTTTTCACTTTGAATGAGCATCTCAAGGCCAACAACTACCTGATGTCCCTGTATTACTGACTCTCGAAATGGTAAGTACAATGCAATATAGGTGTTTTTAGTTTCAAGGATTTTTGTCCCTTAGAAAAAAGTATATTCATCGTCTTGAAATACAATACACGTTATTTTTTATCTCATCAGTTTTTACACAGTATCTTATCGTCTGCAAAAACTGGCATCAACTGTAAGCGCCACTTTATCATAGTAATGCGCAAAGAAGAGAATTTACCTCTGACAAGACGGCTGTTCATATCATGAAATGCCAGTACCAAACCGAAATACTCTCATCACTTATCGACTATTTCTTAGCCCTTTATACTCAACCACCTGCGAACAAATAAATAAAAGTTGCAGAACATCCTTTATCCCTTTATCCTTAATCACCTACAAACCAAAACAAGCCTATTACCTACGGGCTGCATTATTGCAAGAGGCTTGGCCGCAAGAGCCAGGCAAACTTCAGCAACAACAACAACATACTCTTGAACGAAAATCCTCAATATTCGGAATCTAGTTAACCAAAGCCATGAGTTATTTTGAGAATTTACTTAAAATAGCTAATAAATTTCTTTTATTTCTATGAAGTGGAAGCATTTGTTAATCATTTTATTAATCTACAAGATTATGGAGATCTTTTCAGCCCGATCACATTTTCAATTCTAGTTTTATGTAACCTACCCTATGTCTGTCTTCTTTTATTAATGCTGTGCAATAAGGTCACGGAATTTTCTTATGCTATATAGACTGCTTTCTTGTGTTCACATGTCTTTTACTGTTGGCCTTGATTTGGTATCACAGACATTTTCTCCGTAGACATCTACATAGGACTTTTATGAGCAGTTTATAACAAATAATAAACTTTAATTTACAACCAAAGACTGCAATATGAAAACACAAGCCAATGCATGTCCCCACACATATTGAAAACGAAATTATACAGGATTTAAATCTTATGATCATTGTGTTTTTATGAAGCTTTTTTTCCTTTAAAATAAGGTAGTAAGTTGGCCAGGCCACCAGCAACCCGTTGAAATACTACCGCTAGAAAGTTATGGGGTCCTATGACTGGCTAGACAGTACTGCATTGGATCCCTCTCTCTGGTTATGGTTCACTTTCATTGGCCTACACATACACTGAATAGTCTGGCCTATTCTTTTCAGATTCTCCTCTGTCCTCATACACCTGACAACACTGAGATTACCAAACAATTCTTCTTCACCTAAGGGGTTAACTACTGCGCTGTAATTGTTCAGTGGCTATTTCCCTCTTGGTATGGGTAGAAGAGACTCTTTAGCTATGGTAAGCAGCTCTTGAAGGAGAAGGACACTCTAAAATCAAACCATTGTTCTCTTATCTTGGGTAGTTTCATAGCCTCTGTACCATGGTCTTTCACTGTCTTTTGTTAGAGTTCTCTTGCTTGAGGGTACACTCGAGTACACTGTTCTATCTAATATCTCTGCCACTTGTTTTATTAAAGTTTTTATAGTTTACCTTGGAAATATTCATTTTAATGTTACTGTTTTTAAAATAGTTAATTTTTCCATAATTTCTTTCCTCACTGGGCTATTTTCCATCTTGGGGCCCCTGGGCTTATAGCATCCTGCTTTTCCAACTAGGGTTGTGACTTAATAATGATAATAATAATAATAATAATAATAATAATAATAATAATAATAATAATAATAATAATAATAATCTTTTTTACAGGATAGATCGAAAAAAGGTGGAATACAAGTGTCAACTTCGACCGAAGATCAATCGGTTACAAATCATTCCTTCTGCTTCGTATTCTATACGATATCTTTCAAGCATATGTGAGTAACTAGGGGAGAAGCTGTAGAATGTCAAGTTATCAGACACTGGGAAATGTACCCTTTGTGCCATAATTTGGCCCATACGTCAAGGGCAGTATGGCATTCACAAGTTTTACCTGAACGCTTAAAAATTTAATTAGTAAAAGATGAGGAATTGCTTGTCAAGATTATCTGTATAATATATATATATATATATATATATATATATATATATATATATACAGAAATATATATATACATATATATATATGTATATATCTATCTATCTATCTATCTATCTATATATATATATATATATATATATATATATATATATATATATATATATATATATATATATATATATATATATATATATATATATATATATATATATATATACATTTCAAGATAGTACACATGATGATATCTTCAAACACGTTGACGTATAAGTTAAGTGAATGTACGAATTTGTAAATAACAATATTGCCTCTCAATAAATATCTTAGGTTAGTATAGTAGACTATAACGAAGCTAAAATTCCAAGTAGCGAGCAGCTGGTACAATTGTAAACGGCAATCCCTGCTTATATTTAATGTGATTTTGACGTCCGCAAGGGTGTACGTATGGCCTTCATTTCAAGGAGCAAATGGGGGTTCAGCAAGCACGTTTGTTGCACATGCGCGCCTTGTCATCGTGGGAAGAATTATTCTGATCCCCGCGAGGAAGAGACAGGCACGGCTTGGTACGATCATAGGTTAGCGCTTTAATGGTCAGTGGAATACTAAACATTAATACACATGAATCAGTATATAAATATGTAGCGTAGACTCGCAGTTGAAAGAAAAAAAAAAAAAAAAAAAAAAAAAAAAAAAAAAAAAAAAAAATTTAGCTCCGGTATTCCAAAGGAGTAAAACAGGATTTCCGCAACTTTCGCTTTCATACAGACTTCTCTTCACTTTCGAAAAGTGCGTTATTTACTTTTTTTTTTTCTTTTTTTTTCGGGGGGTGGGGGATGACCAGGAATCGAAATTCTTTAGATTTGTATTTTCATGAGCATACTGATTTGCATGAAAGTAAATTAAAGTATAAGTAGTCCCTGTAGGAGGGTAGTTCCTTTAAGCTCTATCTGTACTTGATTTGCATCTTTTTATTTTACCCGCGTTTTAACTTTATTTCTTTCATCTTGCTGCTCAACCTCTTCTAAATGAATTGTGAAAGTTCCTGTAGAGAGTAGGGTTCCCAGGCAGTATAGGACCAGAAAAGCAGCCCTTAAAGTTGAATAAACTTAAATAAATTTTACAGGATTTACCCTAAATACACCTGGACTCTAAATGGCCTCACAGATCCCAACACCGGGCTATTTAGCCTAAATCCATATATAGAAAAAATAATTGATGTTCATAAGTTTTGGTAAGGTAAAGTCTTCGAATGATATTTTCCTTCCAGGAAGAGTTCATGGTTCATCAAGTACTTTTTCGTCCATGAAATGGCAGTCGGTTTTTGCATTCTTTCCACGTCCGTTGCTTATTATCAAATATGATCAGGAAGTCTTAATGCTTTCAATAAGAATTCCAAGATTACTTCCGAGGTTTAAAAAAAAGCTAACAAACGAAAGGAATGACATTCACTGCCTTGAAATGTCTGCTTTTTAAAAAGAAAATCGAGTAGAAATAAGCAATTTATACAGGAATTCAATTTGAATCTATTTTCTGTTGTAACCAATTTCTTTGCATTTATCACATCTATTGAAGTTGTTTTCGTCTTTTATCTCAAGAAAAAAGAAAATTTTATTTTAAGTTATACTTAAAATGAAGTATTTTCGGGTTACTTTAAAGGAAAAAGAAAA
>NC_090731.1:129830260-129842760 GCF_036898095.1 Palaemon carinicauda
TAGGCTACATGAGCCGAATGGTAGTTTCTATTGCTTTGCTTGCTTATAACAATTTGAAAATGATGAAGGGAAGGGTGAAATAGAGCGACATATAGATATGGCGATACTAGTTCAAGTGCGAGGAGGACTAATTTCCTAAATCATGAGCAGTGTGCTACAATATAATGTGTTAGTGGAATGCGGAAGCAAGCGCGCGTTTTACTGTCCCTGAAACAAACACACGCCCAGAGTTCTTAACGCACCTGAGCTAGTGGTTTCGAGAAGTTCTAACAAAATCATAAATCAATGTTTGAAGGAAAGTAACCTTGTTCAAAAGGTCATTCAAACTGCAAGCTCTAAGCTAAGTGCGTTCTGAAGACTTGAAACCGAGGGATGGGTTATGGTAGACTATTAGAAATGTCCCTGTCTCGCGATCTGCTGGACTGTGGTTCAAGACACATTTAATCTCAATAGTTTCTTATAGTGTCTACAACCTCAACTTCCTTGTAATCTAAGGAATGGGGTTCTGGCGGAGCCTATAGGTCTACCTGCTGAATCATTAGCAGCCATTGTCTGGCCTTCTCTGGTCCTAGATTGTGTGGAGAGGGAGCTTGGGCTCTGATCAGATGTATGTATATAGGGTATTTTCACTGTCACATGCCTTTGCCATTCACGAGTGCCCTTAAAATTTAAAAACCTTAATCAATGATCGCTGACGTATGGTAAGGTTGGGGCCTGGAATCGAGCCAGTTGCCTGGCTGACGAAAAAAAAAAAAAGAAAGAAAAAAAAAACACCTTAAATAATGAGCCTTCTGGCTTTTGGTCGTCTTTAAAAGGAATGGGACAGATTTGGCATTCATTATTTTTATCGTAATTCGTTTTCTTTTAACTTTATCGATTGATATTGGGAAAGATGATTCATAAAGGTGATTTGATCACATAATATTCACCGCTATATTCATTGGCATAATCTCTGCTTTTGAGAGTGTCTCAACAATATACACCAAGAACGGTTGAACATATCTTGATAAAGCTTGATTAATCTTTTGGAATATCCTTTTGGAGTTGATGATATGTTACGATGGTAATCTTGTCACTATTTAAAAAAAAACTAGAGCATTTCAGTAGTTCAAATGCATAACAGAAACTTGCGGTATAATATTTCGCCTTGATGAATCAAAACTGTAATTTCTTAATAATCGAGCACCAAAGGTTGAGATTACAGCCAAGGATTCGAAGTTGGCATAAGTTAAATATCAAAATCTGACCATCATTTTTTTCATATTCGCGGCAAATGAGTTAGGTGGCTATTAATAATTAATTTTACTCTCGTTATTCTTCTCTAATGTACTTCAACGAAACGTTAACCACTATTCAACTATTTTAATCTTGAATTGATATTTCATTATATCACATATTTTCAAAGCAGAGATGAATTGTGCCTGAGAGAGAGAGAGAGAGAGAGAGAGAGAGAGAGAGAGAGACATTTAAGTAATTTAGATAAAAGGCAAATTTTGTCAATCTCACTGGAAATATGAAGTGGGAGTTCCTTAAAAAAACAAACAGGTGTTTTTGAAGGACTCTAACATCACGTCTAAGATGTCTTTAGAAGGACGTTAACACCACGTACAAAATTTCAGCAAATGATAATTCAACACACAGAGATATGAATGAATCGATTTTAATTATAAAAAATCTGCAAAAAATAATCCAAATAGAATACTAATGATAAAGAGATATACCCAAACCTATAACAATTTCTAGAATACATAATGCGGATTTCCCCTGATTTCACTCTAGTTTATTTTTTCTCTGACTTCGACAACTGTCTCTATTCTAAACTACTATCGTTCAAACCTAGTCATGGATAGTTTCTATTCTTTATGAAGACCACCATAGATTCCAATGACTCACGGTGAGTGATTATTGAAAACCTCATGAAGTTTATTTGGTTCATGCTTGGCACAAGAACAACCCAGTTCCGTCTGGAAAGCGGGTTTGTGGGGTGGGTCTATTTACGGACATGTTTAGAGGCACTAAATTTTTTTTTTTTTTTTTTTTTTTTTTTTTTTTTTTTTTTTAGGAATAACATATTCATAATGTAGCAAAGGGAGACGAATGATGATGGCTATTCTAAAATAATGTGAGGTTATAAAGTAGAAGATTTTTTTTTTCCTTGAAAGTGGTCCAAGAAGCTCCCTTGAGATATATATCCTTTATTTCGATAAATTTACTTTCGAGGTCATATCTTAGCTCTCTTAACTTTATTAAATTAAATGTTTCGTTTCATATGCAAATGAATAATAAATAATAGCTATGCATATCTAAGGTAACGGTTGAATCTCCTTTTACTTGATTAAAACACAACCACAACCAGATAATAAAAAAAAAAAACAACTAAAGATAAAAGTAAAAGGAAAAATATGGTGCCCTCTCACACATAAGATTAAACTAACGATATCATCACAGTTACGTAAACAAGTTGACCTGCTTGAAAAACAACTTTTATCAATATAAAGATTCGAAGGTTTTGCGTGTTGTTTACGAAATATTTTCGTTTTCAAGTGATGTACAGTAACTGCATTCCTGAAGAAAATAGAAATTTTTTCTCATATATCGGTGGGAAGGTGTTTTTAATCATATACAAAGTAGGATTATGGAAGACAATTGCTTAGCCAAGGGTTTGGGTGGTGAACCGAAGAATTTGACAGGTAACATTTTCTGACTGAAGGAAGCATCTTGCCTTTTTTTCCACGACAATTTTGGGATACTCAGAAGGCCTTGGTAAGCTTTTTCATCATTTTTATACGCCTTGGCGCGTGAACATGTATTGCAGGAGAGAGAGAGAGAGAGAGAGAGAGAGAGAGAGAGAGAGAGACTTTGTGCGTGATGTCCTTTTCCAGTTCAGATGCTTATTCCAATAGTGTATTTGCATTCAGTGCTGATGTTTTAATGAACACTTCGCTGCCAACTGAAATACCAACAACAAGAATTTCCATAAGCATTTGGAGCAGAATTACCAACATAGCCTAACAATGCCCAGGATGACCAACCTTTTCCATGTTCTCAAGCCTACAAACAAGGTCGAAATGAAATGATACCCTCGCTAGTGCTTGGAGGCCAAATCGGTTCCAGAATAATTTATTCATAATAACAGTTTACTTTCTTGCATGGTCCAAGCAAGTCATCTAATTGCACTCTCGAAGCAGGAGTAGTTTGAAATGCCAGGCACTTTTTTCTTATGCAGTCATAATAGAATTTTATATACTGACTTGTTATATTTGATATTTGCTTATTGAATAATTCATATTGTTTGTATAAATTTTGAGTTATCGAACTTTAATTCAGCTGAATTATTTTGCATGTCAAATCTCTCTCTCTCTCTCTCTCTCTCTCTCTCTCTCTCTCTCTAGGCGGGCGTGGAAGATAATCTACAGATAATCATATCATAACTGGGATGAGAAAGATGGTGTAAACCACAAAATTAAAATAAATTTCATCTACAAGTTCATCAAAGATAATTCTTCAAATTCGTTTTCTTGACAATTGTCTTGATTAATAATTTTGAGGTTCATTTACAGATTTGGAATTTCATTTAATCTATGAATTAATTCTATCATTTTAGCATCATTTATAGAAACATGTATAGATGCACACACACAAGTACACACTCACACACACACACACACACACACATATATATATATATATATATACAGTATATATATATATATATATATGTGTGTGTGTGTTTGTATATATACATACATATAGATATATACATATATATATATATATATATATACAATAAACATCTAAATATATTCAGATGGATATGCACACACACGTACCACGCACATACACAGCTTTAAACCTTCCCGCACACACACCCTTTCCCCATGCGGTACTTCTCTCACCAGGGTATGACTACTTCCTCTTCCCCTACCCAAGTAGTTAGGCCTATACGTCCGGCACTGACCGTGACCGGAAAGAAATGTGTATATGATTATATATATATATATATATATATATATAAAAATTCATATATATATATTCTGTATATATATATATATATATATATTTTTGGGCTCAAGCCATGTCGTCCTGATGGAAGTTCCTATAGGGTAGCTTCCTAGGGTATATTACAACTACGGCGATATTCCCAGAGAATTTACCTTAAGGTACCAGAATTCTAACTCCTGGAGCGAGTATCCCTCGTGAAAGGGATATTGCGACATATCAGAGGACGTATTCTAGACACGTCACATGGCAATCTACATCCTGGACAGAGATTTCGTCTTGTAGGAGGTGATTGACGAGATACGAATTCGGGAAAGAAAAAGGGGGAGCCGCTCCCAAGGCTTCCCTATCCCCCGATTCGTATGCGTGCCTGGCGCCAATCCTAGCGCCATCTGTAATCCTTTTTGCGTAGCTTAACAACTCGGTGTTTTTTCCTGTTTTTCTCGCAAATCTTGGATTTATTCGACTTTTCATGGCTTCTTCGTCTTCGTCGGCCTCTGATAAGTTGAGTATAGTGTCTGTTATGTATAAATGTAGGCTCTTGGTAAAATTTTGAGTGATTAATAGGATTAATCTTTGATACAAGAGCCGTAGCCTACCAGAGGTGTCCTGGACACTGTCGCTCGCTAGGTATAAATTAGTTAGTCAGAGCGACATTCCTGGTTGTTTTGCTTTGATAAATTTTAGCTATTTAGCATTACATAGGATTTCCTTTCGTGCTTAGTATTATTTGGCGAAGTATTCGCCATTCTGGCCTACGCTAGGCCATGTAGCCTAGTCGTTTGGTCCTAGTACTTCATGAATGATTTTGGTTTTTCCGAGTGTAATTAAAATTTTATTGAAGCTTTAGGCTATATTTTATACATTTTAGACTGTGTGGAATATTTCCAAGATTGTATACGTGTGAGTTTCGGTGAATTAGGTAATCGATTCTCTTGGTGCCTAGGCTAATTGCTTATGGAGCCTTAGTATACTTTATCATACTCCCCGGTTGCTTTCTTTTCTTCGGAGAAGGTATGCAATCCCTTTCCCTCTGTTTAAGCCTTGGGCTTATCCCTAAGTGGTTTTTTCCGAATTTATTTTCGATAAAACTATACTAGGGTGTTACTGTACCTTCCTGTTCCTGTAGTTATGGTTCAAGAGGGACAGAACAACAGAGTTTTTAGACTGAGTCTGTGTTGTCTGGCTTGGGGCAGAGTTCCCCTCGCTGACCTAACACATACAAAGGGAGCTTAGCTCCCTTAGGTCACTACCGAAGGTTTCTGTAGTTATGATTCCTTCTTTTGTGATCTACCAGACTAGTCCTGTTGCTGTTCTCGGGGGAGGATAAGTTCTTCCCTTGGGAGTAGCAACGCCTTCCTTGCTTTGGTGCTCTGGAAGCTGGCAAGTATTGCTGGCCTTTCCCCTTAGATCTCCCTTAGGCTAAGATAAGTTTCTTGGCTGCGGGTGATCTGTCACTAAAGCAAGGTTGGCAGGACCCTCTTGTCCCTTCCCCCTCTATCTCCGTAATGGCCTAGCCATTACTGTACTGTACCTTGCCGGCCGGCAGAGCTGGCCGGCAGGGGTCTTACTGTACTGTACGTCGTTCTACTTCTGGACCTAGTATAGGTTGGGATGTGGAATTGACTCAGCCCATTGCCGGCCGGCAGAGCTGCTGGCCGGCAAGGGTCTTATGTTTTCGAGTGCTGCCCGGACCTCTCTTGGTCCCTCATCCATGCCTGCCGGCAGAGCCGGACGGCATTGGTCAAGGAAGCTTGAATTAGTTTCTCCCCTTCCTTATATGCACTCTTTCGGTTGCCGGGCTTGGAGGTTGTGTACACTCTTATCCCGGCATCCATTCTATTTTTCTTCTGGTGCTGTACCTGTCCCGGCTGCCGGCCTATGAGGCCGGCAGCCGGGCAGGTGTAGTCCTCTGGTTCTTTTGCTGCCGGCTGGCATCGGTCTTGTACCTTTGCCGGCCGGCTTATGTCAGTCCTTGTCTGCCGGTCACCAAGAGTGTGGCCGGCAGCTGGGTACTACCTTGTGTAGTTGCTGGCCGGCAGCCATTGCCGGCCAACACTGGCTGTTACCAGCCAGCAGTTGCTGCCGACCGGCACAGGCATTTGAACCAGAGTGCTGCCGCCCTATAGCTGTTAAGTAGTATACTTTAAAGCTAGTTGTGGTGTGTGCCGGCCGGCAAAGGCAGGCCGGCACACATCCCCCTATACTGTACTAGTATTCTTCTGTATATCATATACAGTAAGAAGAAAACTATAGTAAAGGTTTTGGTACAGCACTGTATCTTCTAACACTATTGTGTTTTCTTGCACATCCCTTTGCTGTTGCCCTCAGATAGGAAGCTGAGTTCTTCCCTGTCTATTATCCAGGATTTTAAAATCATTGCTTAGGTGTGAGCTCCACCTGTTTCCTCTGGAAACCTTGCATTGGTTACTCTAGAAGAGATAAACCATTTTTTATTTTATTATCTGGAAGGCTGCAACAATGGGTTGTGAGGGAAACACAAGTGTGTGTCTTTCCTTTCTGAATTGTTATGCTATACTATGCATATCCAGTGATACATAGTTCACTTGATACTCATGGAAATTTCTTCTCTTTACAGAAGGACACTCCGAAGTGGGGAAGTGCTTTTGTAGGAGACACGCAGCATACGCTGTCTCCAAGGATGATCTCCGGTATTGGGACCCTCAGGTATGTACTGTGTGCACTAACCTGATTAATGAGACATTTAAATAGCTAGGAAGAAGCTTCGTACCTGGGTAAGGGGCTTCCAAAAGAACACTTCTGGCCCTTATCTTCCAAGTGAGAAGATGAGGGCGTATCCTTTCCCTAAGGCATCAGCTGATGCAGTGATTCCCCAGCCTCAAGAGGAGATCCCCTAAGTTCAGATCCAGGTGGATGCTGAAGTCGCGGTCGCGATGCAAGACATCCAGCTAAATGACAGGATGTCTGATGTGGACGGGTGTCAGGAGGAAGACCTCCTGGCAGAAGCCCAGGATGAAGTTCAAGCCCCTCTACATCGGCCGGTCTCCCAGTAGAGCTGGGACAGGCCCTCTCTTCTATTGTTGGAATGATCCAACAAATGCAGAAGGAGAATCAGGAGAAGGCGGCTGCAATGGAACTGCGAATGCAGTGCCTTGCAGAATCACATGGGCCCCAGAAAAAGCTCAATGTGAAAGACCTTCCCTTGTGCTCAGATGCTAACCCATGGAGGTATGCTGAGCACATGCCGATGACGACTGGAAAGATCGTCATCTCGGATAAGCTGGGGTCAGTTCCCCTGGAGGGTGGAATTCTGGCCCAGCAAGGCATCATATCCGGACTGTTATGTCCGGCTGAGGAAGGAACCAGCTTCAAAGGAGGAGACAGAGCCGAAGGAGGTCATAGTGATGGACCATGCTAAGGCTCAAGCTCTACTTTCATCCTCGATGAAAGAGAGGGGCTTCTCTAACTCAAAGGTAGCTGCATTGAATAGGAAGCTCCCTTCCTTTGTGTCCTCGCCTACTAGAGCCTTCCACCTTTTACAGAAAGGGTTTCTGGCTGTACTAAAAGCAATCGAGGCCGGCAAGTCTTGCCCCTCCCTAGAGGAGTGTAAACCCTTGTCGCTGGCCCTGCCTATGGACCACAAAGACTGGAAGGACGTCCATCTTACGTTCTCAGTGGGAAAGTTGCAGGCTGATATTGCCGGACGTCAGTTCGGCAAGGACCTCCCTAAGCTGTCTGACTTTCTTTTGCGAAGTGAGTTCGATACAAAAGAAAGGCTGACTGCCTCAATGTCTCTTCAGACTACTCTCGAGACGATGGCAAGTGACCCCAAGGTCCATGAAATGTTCATGGTAGTGGCCAAGCCTCATCTGGCCACAGTGACGAAGGACCTTTATGGCTTCGTCAAGGCAAGGAGAGCTTGTAGGGAGTTCGTGTTTACCTCGGCTACGGTGAGGCACGAGCTAAAGAAACTAATCTCCTCCAACATTTGGTGAAAAGACCTTTTTCCCCACCGACTTGGTCAAAGAAGTTGTTGATAAAGCCGCCTTGGAGAATAGAAACCTTCTCCAGAAGTGGGGCCCGGCTATCAAAAGAAAGTCTTCCCCGGATGAGGGTCCTCAACTAAAGAGGAAGACTATGAGGACTAGGCTACCGTCTCGGCCAGCCAAGCCTCTTAGACAGCAACAGCAACTGCAATTGCCATTGCCCCCAGTGCCCCAGATCGTGGCACAAACCCCGACCACCTTTCAGTGGGTACCCCAGGCCGTGTCGACACAGTCCACGGCATTCACCCCAGCGTTCGAAGGGCAGTCTACCTCCTTTCGAGCAAAGCCTAGAGGAGCAGCCAGAGGCTCATCTAGACGCCCATCAAGGGGAAGGGGATTCAGGGGTGGTCGTGGTCAGGAAGGCAAGACCTCAGGACGGCAGTCCAAGTGAGGTGATACCGGTAGGAGGGAGACTTCTGAAATTTCGGGATCGGTGGACCTTCGATCCCTGGGCCCACAGCCTACTCAAGAATGGACTGGGCGGGAGCTGGTACAGCACTCCACCCCCGTACCTTCGGTTTTTCCAACACTCCACCCCCGTTATGGAGGAGTACGTTCAAGAACTGTTGGAGAAAAAAGAGTGAAGCCCATCAATTTCTAAGGGAGGCTGTTTTGTGTTCCCAAGAAAGACTCGGAAAAGCTCAGAGTCATTCTGGACTTGTCGCCACTTAACAAGTTCATAGTGAATTGCAAATTCAAAATGCTAACACTGCAACACATAAGGACCTTACTGCCCAAGAGGGCATATTCCGTCTCTATAGACTTGTCAGACGCCTACTGGCACATTCCAATTAGCCATCGACTCTCCCCCTACCTAGGGTTCAGGCTACAACGAAGACTATACGCCTTCGGAGCCATGCCATTCGGGCTAAACATAGCCCCAAGGATTTTTACGAAGCTTGCGAGCGTAGCTCTCAAACAATTTCGCCTAAAGGGAATTCAGGTAGTGGCCTACCTGGACGACTGGTTGGTGTGGGCAGCATCCGAGACAGAATGCTTGCAAGCTTCCAGTCAAGTGATCCAGTTCCTAGAGTACCTAGGCTTCAAGATCAACAGAAAAAGTCTCGACTTTCTCCATCTCAAAAGTTCCAGTGGCTAAGATCCACTGGGACCTTTTGTCACACCGTTTCTCCACCCCGGCGAAGAAAAGGAAGGAGATAGCGGGTTCTGTCAAGAGACTTCAAGATTCCGAAAGGATATCAAGACACGAGCAGGAGAGAGTACTGCGCTCTCTCCAGTTTGCTTCGGTGACAGACCCAGTGCTAAGAGCACAGCTAAAGGATGCAATCGGAGTTTGGAGAAGTTATGCATCAAACGCGTGAAGAGATCTGAGAAGACCAGCCGCTTCGGCTAAGTACTCTTCTCAGGCCTTGGTCCCAAACCAGACATCTAAAGAAGTCAGGGTCTTCTTCAGCCACCTCCCCCGTCGGTGACGATTCACTCAGACGCCTCGAAGGAGGGATGGGAAGGTCACTCTCATCGGAAAAAAGTCCAGGGGACTTGGTCCAGGCTATTCAAGACCTTTCTCATAAAACTTTCTAGAAGCTAGGGCAGTGCTCCTTACCTTAAAGAAAGTCTCCCCGCGTCATTCGTTCCACATAAAGTGGTGATAGACAGCGAGGTAGTTGTGAGATACTTGAATCGACAAGGATCGAGGTCACCACCTCTCAACCAGGTGATGTTGGCCGTCTTCCGATTGGCGGAAAAGAAGAAGTGGTACCTGTCGGCAGTTCACCTTCAAGGAGTCCGCAATATGACAGCGGACGCTCTATCCAGGTTCACACCGATAGAGTCGGAATGGTCCTTAGACGCAGGATCATTCTCCTTCATTCTGAATCAGTCCCAGAACTGCAGATAGACCTCTTTGCGACGAAAGACAACAAGAAGTTGCCCCTGTACGTGCCCCGTACGAGGACCCCTTAGCGGAAGCAGTGGACGCGATGTCCCTCGACTGGAACAGATGGTCCAAGATTTATCTGTTCCCTCCTCACAACCTTCTGTTGAGGGTCCTCAACAAACTGAGATCCTTCAAAGGGTAGCGGCAATAGTGGCCCACAAGTGGCCGAACAGCGTGTGGTTCCTCCTGGCATTGGAACTGTAGCTGAAGTTTGTACCACTACCAGATCCAGTTCTGACCCGGCGAGTCCAGAAGTCAACTGTCTGCGCTTCATTACAGAAAACCCGGACCCTGCAGTTCATGATTTTCTCTCCCTAGCGGTGAGAAAGCGTTTCGGGATTTCGAAAGCCAGTATAGACTTCCTTGAGGAATATAAGAGCAAATCTACTAGAAGGCAATATGAGTCATCTTGGAGAAAATGGGTGGCCTTTTGTCAAGGCGAAGATTCCGCAGGAGATCTTGACAGACTTCTGCTTATCTTTTTTCCCCACCTCCATGGTCAAGGGTTGGCAGCGAACACGATTTCAGCGTGTAAGTCTGCTTTGACAAGACCCATTCTATATGCCTTCCAGGTCAACCTAGGTAACGAGATCTTTAATAAAGTCCCGAAAGCCTGTGCTAGGCTCAGACCCTCAGCACCTCCAAAGCCCATTTCATGGTCTTTAGACAAGTTCTTCATTTCGCTTCTCTGTTGAGCAATGAAGAGTGTGCGTTAAAGGATTTGACACAAAAAGTTATTTTCCTATTTTGCACTCGCGTCCGGGGCCAGGGTTAGTGAGATTGTAGCCTCTCGAGAGAGGCAGGTCGTGTTCAGTTCCTGGATGGGGAAGAACTGAACCTGTTTCCAGATCCTACGTTTCTCGCCAAGAATGTGTTACCCACCAACAGGTGGGGTCCCTGGAGAATCTGGCCTCTGAAAGAAGATGCATCTCTATGTCCAGTAGAATGCCTAAAAGGTCTATCTTCATAGAACTTCAGACTTCAAGGGTGGTCAACTATTCAGGGGAGAAACATCAGGCTCAAATTTATCTCTGAATCAACTCAGAGCGAAAATCACATATTTTATTCGCAGAGCGGATCCTGACAATACACCCGCAGGTCACGATCCGAGGAAAGTTGCCTCATTCTTAAATTTCTTTAATTGTATGGATTTTGAACATCTCCGTTCATACACTGGCTGGAAGTCTTCCAGAGTGTTCTTTCGCCACTATGTGAAGCAAGTAGAGGAACTAAAAGAGATCTGTGGTAGCAGTGGGTCGTGGTGTTAACCCTACTGTTTAACTCTGCGAGGAACAGTGGTCTTAATTGGGACGATTAATTCCAGGGTGAGTGTGTAGTTACATACTGTACTACAAACTAAGTGAGGGCACTGTGTTGCCCATCCAGACTGTTCCATTTTCGAAGGTGAACCTAGCATAAGTGCAGACATGTGTGCCGAGCGTTTCTAACGCTAATGTCATTGATTTGTAATACAGGCTTTTATGACTTTGATACCTCGGTATCTTGAAAGTGGCATCTAATGTTTTTTTCTTTCAGACAAACAAGCTCTGTTTACTATCATACTTATGGTTAAAGTTTTAGGTTATCCTCTTCTTATATATATATATATATATATATATATATATAATTGTGGTTAACCTGTCTATTTATTGCCTGTCAATAATCTGGTTCTTGAGTACCTTGCGTCTCCTTCACCTGTGTCAATTTATTGGTATAATTGAGCATTCATTCTATGTACCTTATCTGGGATAATTCTAATAGAATTGTTCCTTTATGCAAGCTATGTTGCATTGGTTTTCCTCCTATGCGGATATAAAACCTTTGTCCAATACAAGTATTGTGCGGAAAACTGGTCGATATTTCATATTGACGCAGTGGTCCTATACAAACTATGCTTTACTTAATATAGGGCGAGACCACTATATTAGCTTGCCTGGTATTCATACATAGATATATGTACTCTTCGAGACTTTTCCAGAGTCTAGTAGGACTCTTCCCTGTAGGGGGCAGGAAGCTCTAACATAGTTTATAGTTAGTTGAAAAGATGTATAACGGTAACATCTTAGGTCTCTAGGTCTAGTCGACCGGGAAAAAATTACCTCCGGGGAGTACGGCACGTTCTGAGAATCCACAGATACAGTAATGCTCTGGTACACTTCCATCAGGACAACATGGCTTGAGCCCAAAAAACGGATTTTGAGCGAAGCGAAAAATCTATTTTTGGGTGAGATGGCCATGTCGTCCTGATGGACCCGCCCTTGCCTTTCTAAGAAAGGGCTGTAGGACCCCTCCCTACATACAGTATCTGTAGCACCTCGTGTACGCTACAAGGAATACAGATGGCGCCAGGATTGGCGCCAGGCACGCATACGAATCGGGGGATAGGGAAGCCTTGGGAGCGGCTCCCCCTTTTTCTTTCCCGAATTCGTATCTCGTCAATCACCTCCTACGAGACGAAATCTCTGTCCAGGATGTAGATTGCCATGTGACGTGTCTAGAATACGTCCTCTGATATGTCGCGATATCCCTTTCACGAGGGATACTCGCTCCAGGAGTTAGAATTCTGGTACCTTAAG
>NC_090731.1:129850260-129887760 GCF_036898095.1 Palaemon carinicauda
CTACAACCCTAGTTGGAGAAGCTGAATGTTACAAGCGCAGGGGCTCCAACAGGGAAAATAGCTCAGTGAGGAAAGGAAACAAGGAAAAATAAAATATTTTAAGAACAGTAACAATAAAATAAGTATCTCCTATATATACTATGAAAACTTTAACAAAACAAGAGGAAGAGAAATAAGATAGAATAGTGTGCCTATTTGTGTGAACCTATACTATAGACTTACACACATACATACATAAACACAAATATATATGTATATATATAAAAATATGTATAAAACATATATATATATATATATATATATATAAATGTATATATATATATATATACATATATATATATATATATATACATATATAAATATATATATATATATATATATATATATATGTATATATATATATATATATATATATATGATAAAGTTACAGACAAAATATCGACTGGTGCATCTAAACACATAGTCATCAATATGAAATTTTCTCAATATGGAGGCACTTTGCAACGACACTAATCCAGGCTGCGTGCCTTTTGCGACTTCGGAATGTTACGATGTCGTCCTTTGGACTTCCGTGTTCTATCCTTTAACTTATAATCCTTTTATGTTTTCCTTTATTAATTGCTAAGCTTTATAACATCTCTCTCTCTCTCTCTCTCTCTCTCTCTCTCTCTCTCTCTCTCTCTCTCTCTCGTAATTGCGTTTCTATTCAAGTGTTCTTCGCGCATTTGTAAAGACAGGTGTCCTTTTCAAAATTTGCGGAAGCATTGTTTATGCTTTACGGTTATTTCCGTTGAAATAACTCATGCCGGGTATGTAATCACGATAAGATTCATGGATAATTCTTCGCAAGTGATGTGAATTTTAATGACAGCCTTCCTTCTATGAGGCCTTGCTTTTACTTTCAACTTGTTACGTCCAGATTGATACTCATGCTCTTTTCTTTATTTTTATATTCATCTTTATCATTGTCGTTGTTGTTATTTTTATTCTCTTTCTTTTCTATGTCGTTAATAATAATAAATTATGATTATCATCAGATCGCTTCCGCTTAATATAACTTCCTTGGAGATAATGATGATGACTTTATCAGCTCAAAGATTTAACAGGGGAAATGCTTCTTTGGCTAGCACCAATTTCTCTCTCTCTCTCTCTCTCTCTCTCTCTCTCTCTCTCTCTCTCTCTCTCTCTCTTTTACCATCAATTACTAATTTGATGGTCTAATAATTAACGACACTCCTTCAACTGCTATTACACCTTTAATTGGCTTCCTTACTTTTTCTTATTCGTTTTGGTAATTGGTGTCTGCGTTAGTCGGGTCTCTTCCCGTTGTCCTTTTCCTCATCGTGATGCGTTGGATCATTAACGCAGGTTCTTGCCTCTCTCTTCGCTAAAATGGAAGGCTTTAATTTATTAATTTATTACCTTGGCAGGAACTTCGTCTTTCGTCGTTGTCGCTAGTTATATTGTAGTTTTGTTGTTATGGTTATCATTATGACGTTTGTTGTTGTTGTTAATATTATTATTATTGTTATTATTATCATTATTATTATTATTATCATTATTATTATTACTATTATTATCACTATTACTGTTATTACTAGTGTAAGCAACCCGCCAAAAATTATGCCTAAATATTTAGATAGATATTCACACACGCACATTCATCACCTTTCTCCATGGTATGACTACTTCCTCTCCCCACCAGAGTAACAGGTCATTTTAGGCATGAAAAGATAAAAAAAAACTTTATGGGATTCAAATAAAGAACTTTTACTTTATCCTTTATTCATTCTTATTTCAACTTGCCTTTTAATGACTTCGCAAACTGTTCCGATATTCATCCTTTTTTTTTACTTTAGCTGTAAATTGATTTCCTTCCGCTTTCAACAAGGCAAGTAATGTAAGCAGAATGTATAATCACCTCGTTTTCTCTATGATTCCACTGAATAACTCTCATAGGTTTAGGATAATTCAAAATGACAATAGTGATGTTATGTTATATTTTGAGAATACAATCCAAATCGATACAATGTTCTATATCTAGCCTTGGAAAACACACACACTTGCACGTCTATAAGCCCTTGTAATAAAGTCTACGGGGACGGATAACAGTTTTCAGGAATTTTAGGCGGGAAAACTTCGGGATTAGCCCCCTTTGGTGGGGTGGCTTCTGGTCTTGGAGGAAAAATAATCCTTATAGCTTCTGGTCGCACCAAGGTCTATATATCAGATGTAGACCTTGGGTGAACACTGTTTGTCTGGTGGACTGCTACGCCATCGATGTAACACGGGCTATGTGCCTTCAGGCAGTCCGTAAAAGTGGTAATTTTTCAGGGGTCAGCGCGAATGCTGGAAGGATAATGATGATGATATGACGAAGCAGCGACTGGATACGCAGCAAGGGCGGCGCCTATTTCTCAGATCGGGAGGACGTGAAGAACTCTGGAGAGCTCAGACTTTCTGTTTTTCATCAATTCTAGGGGTGAGGATGTGGGTTGTATCTGTAATCTAATCATACCTATGTTTTCAATTAGATTATATCTTTTAGAATCTCTGTGTTAATTTCATTTTCAATAAGCGCTGTCATAATAGATTCACTAACTGTCAATAATTTTAATGTAAAATCAGAGTTTAAATGCAAGACGTAGGCTTAGATACAAGGAGTGTGATTTTTACTACTCGCAAGATTAATGTAAACCGCAGTATTAAATGGAATATTTTCCTTTTTAAAATAGTGATTAGTACTTATATTCATTTCATAAGCATAAGTAGTTTATTACTTCCTTCTTTTTATTATTATTCATCTAATTCTTAGAAATGATTTTACTTTTATTTTTTCATTTTAAATTTTAAAAGTAGAGAAGGTGCATAAATAAAAGAAACCATTGGGATTCCATTCTATATCCGACCCAAATACCAGAGAAGAAAAGGGAAGTCGTTAGATAATAGGATCAATTAGATAAATAAGAAACTTGGCCTTCAACAATTAGGATCATCACGCGTTTTACTGTTATCCTTAACTAAACAGTTTGGTCTGTCATCCTCATAGCGTTGCTTGAAAAAAAAAAAAAAAAAAAAAAAAAAAAAAAAAAAAAAAAAAAAAAAAAAAAAATTTTTACTTCAGAGATATTGATAAAGATACACCGCTTTTATAATAATAATAATAATAATAATAATAATAATAATAATAATAATAATAATAATAATAATAATAATAATAATAATAATAATAATATTAATAAAAATAAAAATGAAAATAATAATAATAATAATGATAAATAGAAATAATAATAATAATAATAATAATAATAATAATAATAATAATAATAATAATAATAATAATGAAAATAAAAATAAAAATAAAAATATAAACAAATATAAATATAAATATAAATATAAATATAAATATAAATATAAATATAAATGATAATGATAATGAAAATGAAAATGAAAATGAAAATAATAATGATAATAATAATAATAATAATAAAAAAATAAAAATAAAAATAATAATAATAATAATAATAATAATAATAATAATAATAATAATAATGATAATAATAATAATAATAATAATGTAATTTATAGCGTGCCTACTTTGACATTATTATGAATTCAAACTAGGACTAAAAAACCTAACAAAAGATAAAACGTACACAGATTTTGCTGTCTCATCGTGACTTAAATAATAACAAATTTTCACTCTCAATATCATGCATGACGAGTACAAGGTCGAGAGAGAGAGAGAGAGAGAGAGAGAGAGAGAGAGAGAGAGAGAGAGAGAGAGTGTGTGTGTGTGTTTATGATTTTGATAGGAATTCCTTGGGTATATATATATATATATATATATATATATGTGTGTGTGTGTGTGTGTGTGTGTATACAGTAGATACTGTATATATATATATATATATATATATATGTGTGTGTGTGTGTGTGTGTGTGTGTGTGTTATAAACACGTTTATAAGCAAATATATACACACATATAATCTTGGTCTGTTATAATTATTACACAAATTTACTCAAAAATTCTATGAAATGTCAGAGATAAAGATAGGTAGCCTGTTTTTTTCTTCTTTTGCCGACGATACCCAAGACAGAAATGTCTTCACATATTATCAATCCATTTGGCCACTGTGTTGCTACTCCTGGAATTAATGTCTATTCAAAATTTCATATGCCAATAACCTATAAGGAATATATTTTGGTTTTGTATTCTAGAAATTGCCTTATTTCTCATATACGAAGTTGTAGTTGGTCCTCATATACCTATTGGTTTTGGAATACTTAGCGCACATTGTATTCGTTAAAGATGCATCATCGAGATGGTTGATCTTTCTAAAATATGCACACACATGCACGCGCGCGCACACACAAATTCAACACTTCCCAGCCCCTCTCCTTTCCTAAATACAACATGGCAGTTTTGGTTATTACTGGGAGATTGTGGTTTCCTAACATACATCACGATGAAACCCCCTCTCACCAGGGTATCACTACTCCCTTTCCCAACTACCCGAGGGACGGGGTGAGACAGAGTAGTTATATGTCTGGCTATGACGCCAAACGTGATTGGATATGTATATATATATATATATATATATATATATATATATATATACATATATAGGCTACATATACATTTATAATCATGTATTTATATATGTAGCCAGATACTTGTTTCTTTTAATAAATGGAAAGATTGCTGGGTGTCCTAGCAAACCTCTCTCTCTCTCTCTCTCTCTCTCTCTCTCTCTCTCTCTCTCTCTCTCTCTCTCTCTCTCTCTCTCTTTCTCTCTTTTAGATTTAAATGGATTCCATCCGAGTAATAATGGCAAAGAACTTTGGAAAGCAAGAGGCTTTACTTTTCCTTTCAAAAACATACCTGATTATTGTCTTTGTGAATACCTCACCACTTTTGGAAACCTAAATAGAAATAAACAAGAAGTGCAATGATCCCATTATTATTATTATTATTATTATTATTATTATTATTATTATTATTATTATTATTATTATTTGCTAAGCTACAACCCTGGTTGGAAAAGCAGGATGCTATAAGCCATAGGGCTCCAACAGGAAAAATAGTCCAGTGAGGAAATGAAATAAGGAAATAAATAAACTACACGAGAGGTAATGAACAATTAAGAGGAATAATTTAAAAACAGTAACAACGTTTAAATAAATCTTTCATATATAAACTATAAAAACTTAAAATAAAATAAGATCAAGAGAAATAAAAGAGAATAGTGTACTCAAGTGTCCCCTCCAGAAAGAGAACTCTACCCTAAGACTGTGGAAGACCATGGTACAGAGATATGGCACTGACCAAGACTAGAGAACAATGGTTTAATTTTATAGCGTCCTTCTCCTAGAAGAGCTGCTTACCATAGCTAAAAGTGTCTTCTACCCTTACCGAGAGGAAAGTAGCCTCTGAAAAATTACATTGCAGTGGTTAATCCCTTGAGCTAAGAAGAATTGTTTGATATTCTCAAAGCTCAACAACAAATTTATTTTGAATGATCAAGTTACTTTAGAATGTAATGACTGCATAATTGAAGATTCTCAACTACATGCAATACAATACAGGTATTGCTGAAATAAGGGAAACGAAGTCCAACAAACTAAAATTAAATTTGATCATTATTTTAAACTTTAGGAAATGACGTTATAAACTGAATAACTAGATTACGGCAAATACTATTCCGCAATTCAAAATGTTATAATTAGTTTATAGTTTCTCTGTTTTAAGACCGATTACGTTTAAGGGTTTTTTTATTTTCTATTTTTTATTTCTTTTTATTTATTTACTTATTTTTTTTTTTTTTTTCTGTGATTTTCTTACATATTTGTTCATGGTAATTGGCAGCTGCCCCTTTTTATCATGTCTATTGTTGAAATTCATTCTTTCACGTTTAGCTTTTTTTTTTTTTTTTTGCGTCCCTTAGCTGTAAATCACTGTGTACTGTATCCTGAAGCAGTGTATATCAAAAGTCGCTAAAGCACTACGTACTAACGTCTGTCATTATTCTTTGCTTGCTCGTGTAGTACATACAGATGGTCTTACCGGTTTTAACTTATACTATACATCTAGAACCTGGAACCTTACTAAAATGTTAGAACATAAGCTGTTTACAACTCAAGAGAGTTATGGAAAGAATAATGATGGGAATGACACTAAGAGACAGAAAAAGAGCAACATGGATACGAGAGCAAACTAAAGTAGAAAATATCCTAACAAATATAAGAAAAAGAAATGGACAACAAATATAAGAAAAAGAAATGGACATGAGCAGGATATATAAAGAGGACATATAAAATAGATGAACATTAAAAATAACAGAATGGGGTCCCTAGAGATGGTTTTTAGTTGTGAGCTTTAAGGATGGGGGCTTTGGGGGAGCCTATAGGTCTACTTGCTGATTTACCAGCAGCTATATCTTGGCCCTCCCTGGTCCTAGCTTGGTTGGAGATGGGGCTTGGGCACTAATCCTATTATTATTATTATTATTATTATTAGATTAGCTACAACTATAGTTGGAAAAGCAAGATACTATAAGCCCAAGGGTTCCAACAGGGGAAAATAGCCAGGGGAGGAAATGAAATAAGGAAATAAATAAACTACAAGTGGAGTAATGAACAATTAAATTCAAATATTTTAAAAACAGTAACAACATTAAAATAGATCTTTCATATATAAACTATAAAATCTTAAAAAAAAAAGGAAAGTTAACCCTCAAGCAAGAGAACTCTACCCCAAGAAAGTGGAAGACCATAGTACAGAGGCTATAGCCCTACCCAAGACTAGATAACAATGGTTTGATTTTGGAGTGTCCTTCTCCTAGAAGCTTCTTACAATAGCTAAAGACTCCTCTACTCTTACCAATAGGAAAGTAGCCACTGAACCATTACAGTACAATAGTTAACCCCTTGAGTGAAAAATTGTTTGATAATCTCATTGATATCAGGTGTTTGAGTACATAGGAGAATGTTGGAAGAATAGGCCAGACTATTTGGTATATGTGTAGAGAAATGAAAAATGAGCCGTAACCAGAGAGAGGGATCCAATGAAGTATTGTTTGGCCGATCAAAGGACCCAATAACTCTATAGCGATAGTATCTCAAGCAGTAGTGCCTTGACCAACTTACAACCTATATGGTCAGTCTATAAGGCATTGCACTGCTATGGCATTGTCACCGTCCATTGCTTCAGTCCTTCATAAGCGACCTTTAAACTTTACTAATTTTCTCTGGTCTTCAACTTTAGTTTGTTAGCAGTCGACGTCCAACGATAGTACTGTACATAATCTCTCCTGGTTTTATTCTTAATACCTTTAGCAGTCACAATCGGTATTTTTTTCTCTTTCTCTTTCCCCTTTTTGATTTTTGTTCTTGCATTTCATATATATCAAGAAATTCAAGATTCGAAGATGTTGCTTCACGCCAATGGCATTTTTTTTATACCACGAATCCTCCAAACTGCCTCATATGCATCATACTTCACCAGTGAAACACCAAAGTTATTCTATATTTAGAAATACTGACAATAGATGGCGTTAGAGATACAAGATTTACAAGTTTTTACCGGCTGACATTTTGAGTTTATCTTATGGGCTCCACTTTCATATTGGCCCAGTTTATCTCGAGTTTCATTTCTTAAAATTATTTCATACATACACGATTCTAATAAAGAAATTTATTTGGATGAGGGTGGTTGACCTCCTGAACGTTCAGATGCAACAGCAATTTATACATATAGTGATTTTACCGAGGAGTTTATCGTCTTCACCGGTACATTTAGTAGGAGTCATTCTACTGTAAGAGGGTCCTGGTAGAAGGTTACTTACTGTGCGTCTTCGTCAGTGCCTGTGGGTTTCATTATGAGCAGGATACTCGTATAACAAGAACGAGATATCAAATCTTGATGAACACGTATGAAAACATTCATTGGGTAACTTTGTGTGGATAATTCATTCAGGTTGACACCGATGATATTTAAACGATTTGTCGCTAAGGGAACCATTCAATTCATTTGTTCGTTTAGACTAAGAAACAAGATGAAATATAATGATAAGCGAACATTATAACGTTTTTCCTGATTTTTTTTTCTCTTTTTTCCACGGACATTTAACTTAGTCTTCCCTAAAAACAAGTTTTTGGGAAAGATTTATGAATTTTGGAAACCTTTGGCCGGTCTTTTGATTGACAGAAGACCGTAGTCGCTAATTTAAGGGAAAGCAGAAGCTGGTAAGAAATTGCAAAGCATGATGGTACCTGGAAATCCTTACTGCTAATTAAACACTTTGTTGTTAGATTCTTCTTCTATAAGGATTAGCAATTTATTGGACATATCGGATGATTAGTCCCGTAATATATAATTCATATAAACATGCACTACACTTTTTCAGGAAATATTCTTATTTTCTTGATGTATTCAAAGAAGGTTTCTTTTTTACAGCAAACAAATAGCAGATGAAATAGGTTTCTAGAGATGCTAAGAAGACTTTTCTAATAATCCAAAAGGCTCTTTTAACCTTCATCCTCCCTCTCATCTTAACTGTTACTATTTTCATTACTGTATTTGTAGATTACATTAATAGATATTCTAATGCAATATCTATTTATCCTTTTTTACAGATGAGAAGAAAAGATGATTTGAAAAGAAACAAGTTGAAAGAAAATACCATTGAACAAAACTTCCTGACAGGGTTGTGTCGGAAGTCAAAATCTGGTTTTCTAGTCCTTGAATGTACAGGAAAGATAGATTGATAATCACGTGTAACAGAATGGGAATCTTTTGATGAAGTAATGACCGTTTATTGCTTACAGAATTCAATGAGCCATCATATTCGAAATGTTCAAAATTAAACATGGGGTAATTTCATGATGCCTGTCTTCCTCTCCATCTACTTTTGTCTTGACTACAATGTCTCGGCAAATGAATAAGAATACAAACTACTATAGATTAATCTGGTCACCCTGAATGGTGGTCTCGTTAGTTAATTGTTAATGGTAAACCTTATTCACGTGAAGGGGCCCTCATAGATTTCCTGGTAAATCCAAGTTTTTTTGTGGTTTATGATTTTCTTTTGTTACGCTTAATTAAAGAATTTTTAGTTATTTTCAAATTCCTCGTTTAAATTTTTGAATATTCCATTATATCTTACAAAACTGTCCTCGACTTAATAATCTTCAAGCATTTTTTCATTATTCACTTGCGTTTATTCTTGCCGTTAACAATAAAACTCGTCTCGTTCTGTTATATAATTTTCCATCTTGAAATTTGATTAGTACAATTAACAAACAACGTATTGATTCAGTTTGTAAAGAAAGTTCTCATTTCCGCTTCTCTTAATTCATACAAACATAGGTTTAACCTTGTAAAAACTTTAACTCAGGCATACGAGGATATTGAATACTTCCTTTATAAAGTCATTGGAAGTATTATGTATAAGTTTCAATGATGACACCGAGGCTTCCAGCAAGTAGCATATCCGAATAAGTGAGACAAATAGACAGACAATAGCCAAAAATTAAAAAAAAAAAATAAAAATTTAAATGAATAATGCAAAATAAGAAATCAGTTGAAATGGTGCGTTTGTTCTTGATAATATGGTAAATTTTTTAGTCCTTGTTTGTTGTCCTTAATATCTTCGTCCCAAACAAGATCGAATTAAGAAAATTAGATAAGACTTGATCACCTTGTTAACTATTGTATGAAAAAGCATGGAGGGCAGAAGAACGATTTCTCTGGCTTCTCTTGGCAGTGATGTACCGCAAGGTACTCCTTTATTTTAATGAATTATTGTCATTATTGTTAGCAGTCATCTGTATTCATCCTTATAGAAAAAGGCAATAAATTTGATTAACATGTTCCAACAGCATAAGATGCGTATAGAAGAGAGAGAGAGAGAGAGAGAGAGAGAGAGAGAGAGAGAGAGAGAGAGAGAGAGAGAGAGAGAGAGAGAGAGAGAGAGAAAATGAAGTGAACGAGAAAACAACAAACGAATATTGAATGAAAAATTGAACCAATATAAACATGTCTATATAATGATTAAGGTCTAGGTAGAATGAATCAAGGGCAAAGTGGGAAAGGCAACTTGAAATTGCATTGTACTCGTGTGTACAATTACGGCCCTTGTTATTCTTTGTTGAATGTAATATTGTAGCGTTACATTATATTTATATTTGTTGTTATTATAGTAATTCTTACTAGGGAACGACTATTACCGCCTCCCCCTGAGCGTATCAAGATATATATATATATATATATATATATATATATATATATATATATATATATATTATATATATATATATATATATATATATATATATACATATATATATATATATATATATATATATATATATATATATATATATATATATATATATATATATATATCTCCCCAGACACTTGCTCTTTATTATATAGGGAAGATAACAACATTGAAAAGGATAAATCAAATCCCGATCTATTACCATTAGTTTATTTTTAGATAATTTCTTTTCAAAGCTGATCTTTGTAAACGTATTTAGTTATTCGCAAGTTTAATACAAATAGAAAATAGAAATACAAATCAGAATAAAGACAATAAACAAAAAAAAATACAGGAAATAAAAAAAATCATCAATTAACCTCATCAAGTTTTTCCAAAACCTCATCAAAGCATCAATCACATGGAAAAAAGTAATTTACTAGAATAAGATATCCAACCACTTTCTCTCATAGGTTAAGATCTTCATATGGGTGCAAAAGAGGATGTTCTCATCGTTTCTCCGCTTAGCCTTCTTCTCTCTTCCGTGTAAAGCAACTTAGCGAGATAATAACTTGAATGTGTCTATCATGATAGTGAGTCACTATACTCTTAGAAATGATGATTACAGTCAAAACGAGTTTTGTAGTGGCGTCTCCGTCTGCTCTTCTCTTTCGTAATTATCTTCGTCACTAGACTGCATAGGTTGGCGTTCTTGCCACTTACGTTGTTGCTTGCAGGAAATTGCTAAGCGACATTTATTTATCAATTTGCTTGTTTGCTAAGGTTTTGATGTATGTGACTCGTTCACATATAATATTTCCTTCAATTATTGCAATGAGTAACATAGCTGAACTTGAAGTCTCGTTAACGGTTGAGAATTTCTTAAATTATTTTATACCGTGAATCCTTAGGCATACACTACTAAGTGACTACTTACACCTTTCCTTCCAATATTAAAGTATCTCCAAATGTTGTGTCATTGTGTTGTTATATCGTGTTAGTTATGTTGGTCGATGATATCAGGAAATTCTGGTCGACATGTTTACGGAGCGATTGGTGTTTTCCGCCTCCTTCTTCTTCGGACTCGTTCTCTATTATGTGTAAAAAAGCTTAATGGAGAAGGAAATAATAAGCTACAAGGACGCAAATGAGGTAGGTCAAAGTTGTAGGTCAGAGCTGGTTATCAAGTTACCAATTTACTTGCACGAAGGACGTCAGTGATGTCAACTCGATTGCAGAGTCTTTACTTCATGAAAGAGAAAAACAATAAAACAAAATAGAAGCCGGACCTGGACCCTAAGAAAGAAAACGGAAGTAAAAACCCATCATGTAAGATGTGGTGACCTCGAGGTTGCGACTTGGATAATATGATAGGATAAGAATGGAGGATTCCCTTGATCAAAATGCATCTTTAGATTTGATTTCAAACATACTCCTGAACCTTTTTCATCTACGTCGAACTAACCAAGAAGGAATATTTTGAGCTCGTATTTAGGAAGAGTTTTAACTGGGCCTAGAGTCCTTGCTGTTCCCAACACACGAAAACAGTATCTCTCTCTCTCTCTCTCTCTCTCTCTCTCTCTCTCTCTCTCTCTCTCTCTCTCTCTCTCTCTCTCTCTCTACAACTAAAGTGACATAATATTGAGACTTCAACTCAGCATCATCTCTCTCTCTCTCTCTCTCTCTCTCTCTCTCTCTCTCTCTCTCTCTCTCTCTCTCTCTCTCTGCAACTAAAGTGACATAATATTGAGACTTCAACTCAACATCATTCCCCCCCCCTCTCTCTCTCTCTCTCTCTCTCTCTCTCTCTCTCTCTCTCTCTCTCTCTCTCTCTCTCTCTCTCTCTCTCTCTACAACTAAAGGGATATAATATTGAGACTTAACCTCATCATTCTCTTCTCTCTCTCTCTCTCTCTCTCTCTCTCTCTCTCTCTCTCTCTCTCTCTCTCTCTCTCTCTCTCTCTCTCTGCAAATTAACATTGTATAGCCCAGGTACCTGATGTATTAAAAATCGAAAGTCATATGCTCTAATGTAGAATAGAATTGTTAACAATCTTTTTGATAAGAATACTTAACTATCACTATTAATTAGTGTATCTCGTCTCTCTCTTCGTTTTCTGTTTGTTGGATGTTTACAACCAAAACAAAATCTGTTGTGACAATTTCTGTTGAAAGAAGAAGAGGCAAAACAGAAGGGCATCGGGTTTGATTCGTAGCTTAGCTATCGGTGTTGGTTTGTGAATGATTCATGCAACTCTTCGTTGAGTCCAAGACGGACATAACAATAGGAAAAAATGGATAATAGGAAGAATAAAAGAATTACTAAACTATCTACGATGTTTGTGTATGAGGCAAGAATGTTGTATGCCTGTAGGCACTGCTATTTTTATTGCGTTCCCAAATACGATATTTTCTTATGGCAATGCTGTCCGCGTTCGTTCCAACTATAAGAAGCTAATTGATAAACCAGTTCTTCATCCTTCAAGCAATTAGTTATAATATTATCTTCGCACTGAAAAGATCTTCATGTTAGTAGTGTTAGACTTCTTAGAATTGAACTTATCTGTTTCAAACTTTTAAGGCCCGAGACATCAGTATTTCAAAGAATCCTTTTACAATCATTAAAACCATTATTCATTCTCATGTCTCTCCTATATACTTGGAAGCGTTAGAATATCAATGGAAAAAGAACAGTATATTCTGCTTGCGACGCTACCAATTATGGTATTTCACTGCTGATTATACACCTAGACTATACGTGGGTAAACTCTTGCTACGAGCGGCAACGTAGCCACTGAATGTGCTACTCATCTTAGGATGTCAGGTCCTCATAAAGGCAGCGAATAATGAGTCGAGGCTGCGGCTCCTTAAAAGAATTTCCGCAGGGGTTGAAGCAGATGGAATTCAAAGGAAAATGGAGATTATAACCTGTCTTTTATTCCTCACGTGAACACATTCTGGATACTTAATTGGCGTTTTTGATGGATAGAGCCAAATCAAATGTCGGTGCAACTTTGGAATACAATTTCTTTGAAGGCACTAAGTATTCAGATAAGATAAGGTTTTTGTTGTGAAGACAATGATTCCTTCAATTTTCACGAGGATTATCAGTGATGTCATTTCAGCATTATAAATTATGAATGTTCATGAGAGGAACGAGGGTCTTCTCTTCTGGGTTTAAAGGTTTAAAGGTCATTCAAAGGCAGAGGCAAGGGACAGTGGCATTGGCCTATCAAGCAGGACAATGCCCTAGAGACCGACCATACCTCTCTCCACCCAAGCTAGGACCAAGGAGGGCCAGATAATGGCTGCTGATGACTCAGCAGATAGACCTAAATGCTTCCCCAAAACCCCCATCCTTAGCTCACAAGAATGGTGAGGTTGCAACGACCAAAGCAACTAAAGAGTTTGAACGGGACTCGAACCCCAGTCTGGAGTTCACCAGTCAGGGACGTTACCACATCGGCCACCACAGCCCTAGTAAAGACTGCCTGTTCCTAAAGGCAAGATGCAGTTTCATTTAATGGCCTCGCCTATTCTTAGCCAACCTTTGTTCATCTTTGTGCAATAGCACCCTCTTTGGAAAACATGAGATTTGAGTTAATCATGCAGTAAATGGAATGTATTTCAATAGATAAATATCTTATTCCTGATTCGGGCAGCCATTAGCAATGAAATATAACATCAAAGAAATGTTAAGAATAACTCAAACAGAAAAGATGAACTGAACTTTCATCACTGTTTATCACAGATTTCCGAAAATGTATTTAAAAAGACTCTACTATTCTCATCAGGATATTTTCACTATAGGATGATATTATCTTAAAATCTCTCAAATCCACGATCTAGGCACATACTTAGACTATGGTCGGCATTTCAAGGAGCTGCCCATGTATGTTGCACTAAAGGTACAGTTGGCTTCGTTAATTCCGGTGCTCCACGGTAGGTAGCAGGTAGTAGGTTGGCCAGGGCACCAGCACCCGTTGAGATACTACCGCTAGAGAGTTATTGGATCCTTTTAGTGGCCAATCAGTATAACACTGGATCCTTCTCTCTGGTTACGGTTTATTTTCCTTTTGCCTACACATACACCGAATAGTCTGGCCTATTCTTTACATATTCTCCTCTGTCCTCATACACCTGACAACACTGAGGTTACTAAACAATTCTACTTCACCTAAGGGGTTAACTACTGCACTGTAATTTTTCAGTGACCACATTCCTCTTGGTAAGGGTAGAAGAGACTCTTTAGCTTCGGTATGCAGCTCTTCTAAGAGAAGAACACTCCAAAATCAAACCACTGTTCTCTATTCTTAGGTAGTGCCATCGCCTCTGTACCATGGTCTTCCATTGTCTTGGGTTAAAGTTCTCTTGCTTGAGGGTACACTCGGGCACATTGTCTTATCTTATTTCTCTTCCTCTTGTTTTGTTGAAGTTTTTATAGTTGATATAGGAGATCTCTATTTTAATGTTGTTACTCTTCTTGAAATATTTCATTTTCCCTTGTTTCCTGTCCTCACTGGGTTATTTTCCCTGTTGGAGCCCCTAGGCTTCTAGCATCCTGCTTTTCCAACTAGGGTTGTAGCTTGGCAAGTAATAATAATAATATAATAATAATAATAATAATAATAATAATAATAATAATAATAGTAATAACAATAATAATAATAAGTAGTAGTAGTAGGAGGAGGAGTATTCTTTATTTCAATCTCAGCATCTAGGTAACAATATACCGTAGAATTTGTAATTACAACATTTTCATTATTACCGATAAACTTCTCACCAGGCAAAAAGTCTTCTTCCAACATGATTGTACATATGCCATCCCTCATGGTTAGTAAATTACTTGATGACCTTCTACCACGTCAATCGCTGTCCTGAGTCCCCCCGTTATCTGTGGAAAATATACTACCACTAACTATTTTGAATCCCTTACCATGTTTTCAATCCATCCCTCATCATTCATCACATCTGTCGGAATTGCTTCGACAATGGATGCAGTAGTTCCGTTCTTCATTTTCGTTACTTCCGAGGTAACAGCAGTGGCAGCTTTTCCCGGAGGTTTCGTAGTTCTAGCAACATTTCCTTTGGAATAGCAGTCAGCTGTTTTGTGGCCAGGTTTTTGACACAGGAAACATATTATTCTAGCAAGTTTATATTAAAGTCCCGGAAGATTCCGACCTTGAACTTGTTTAAAGGTTAAAAGGCCGCTCATGAATGGCAGAGGCAAGGGGCAATGACATTGCCCCCTATCGAGTAGGACAATGACCTAGAGACTGACCATATATAAATATGATCAGCGGCCAAGCCCCCTCTTCGCCCAAGCTAGAACCAAAGAGGGCCAGGCAATGGCTGCTGATGACTCAGCTGATAGACCTATAGGCTCCCCCAAAACCCCCATCCTTAGCTCACAAGGATGGTGAAGTTGCAGAGACCAAAAAAACTAACGAGTTTGAGCGGGACTCGAACCCAAGTCTGGCGTTATAACATCCGCCACCACAGGTGTTTTAACAGAATCACTCCTTTGGACATTGTTAATGTATGACCACGATCCTCAATACACAATTCTGTTGCTTCAACAACTTCAGCCTAAGATTTTACTTATTTCTATTTCAAGAACACACTTAGTTGATGGTCATAACCTCCATATATGAATGTATGTATGAGACTATTCGTTCTAGAACCTTCTAGATTTCCAACATTACAATAGTTTTTTTTCACATGCCATATATCGCATTAGATATGTATGCGGCGTAGTAGATTCATTAGATATCACAATTCATTCACGTTATTGATATAGGTATGAGCTCGGGAATTACATAATAATAACATAATAATAATAATAAGTACTACTATAACTACAAATATCACCGTTATTATTTTAAGCTCTTATAATATACATAATAATCTTCACCTGGAAAGAATATTCTTAACAGTATACACAAACGCACACACACACACTCGCATATATATATATATATATATATATATATATATATATATATATATATATATATATATATATATATATATATATATGTATGTATATATATACATATATATATATATATATATATATATATATATATATATATATATATATATATATATATATATATATTAAGTATAGATACACACATATATATGTGTATTATGTATACTGTATATATACATACATTTATGCGTGTCTACACACACACACACACATATATATATATATATATATATATATATATATATATATATATATATATATATATATATATATATATATATATATATAATTAATACGTATGTGCGTTTATGTTTACATCAAACAGATCTCATGATTGCGCTTATCAAAACGCTTGAAGTAAGATACAAATCTTCACTTTAAAGAGAGAACGTTATGGGATGTTTAGGAAAACGGAACACAATAATTATTTGAATTGTATAATTTTCTCACATATTTCTTGGATTGCGTATCAAGATTCCACCGGGCGGTCCTTCAGATTTTTTTTTTTTTTTTTTGAGATTGCAGCCCGTAGTTTTTTTTTTTATCATAAAAAGTATCCTTTATACGCACGCTTTTAATTCAGGAGGAATGTTGCAGTACAGTGTTGATTTCCGTACTGATGAAGAGATAGATAGGTTGCAAGGAGTTACAAGGATTTTGATTGTCCCGAAGAATTATTAGAACATCCTCCGAGACTCCATTTGCTCTTGGGTAGAGCGGAATAGTTTAAACGCCAAGAGTTTTTTTTTTTTTTTTTTTTTTTTTGTATTGTTTAACTTATTTTTTAATTCGTTTACCGTGTTTTACTGTTCATTACATCCACTGGAAGTGTGTTCCATGTATTTGCTATTTTGTAGGAAAAGAAATTACCACACTGAGTGTCGATAAATAGACTGAGAACGGGACTACTTGTTTCAGTATACGAAGATAGAAAATGAAATAAAAGCAAAGAGGGAGAAATGGAGTTACACCATTTAATATTGTCCTTAATATCATTTATAAATGGCAAATATAAATTAAAGATACAAAGAGAATTCAACGTTCAATATAACTATAGATTCTAATCATGGGTACGCTTGAAACGGGGGACTTAATATTGGTGGTAATACTCTTTTGTTTTTTGGTAATACTTTTATTTAATGGATGAATGTTGTTTTGCCTTCAAATGCCTGTATATACTACCACAAATCTTTTAGTGTTTTAATTTTATAGCCTGAAACGTTTCTTTGTAGTCTTGGCCATAGGTATCTCCATAATTGTTCGTCCTTATACTGCAATATCATTCCCTACCTTTACCGAATTTCCTACGCGCTTTTTTGCTTCTCCCAGATCCATCCTTTCACCCTTAGTAAATTATAACAAAAGTCGAGTTCTCGATTGGCGTCAGAGATTCCAAATTGGAAGAAGTTGAACACGGTTTATTATATCATATCATAATATATCACATAATATTTACCCCGTTGATTTTATCTCAAGTTAACCTGACTAAACCACACATTAAATTATTCTTAAAAAGCATAAAACAATTCTAAAACAATTACAGCATGCACTCACAATAAAAAAGGAAGTATATGTAGGTAGCAGGTTGGCTAAGGCACCAGCCCTCCGTTGAGATACTACCGCTAGAAAGCTATTGAGTCCTTTGACTGGCCAGACAGCACTAAATTTACATTGGATCCCTCTCTCTGGTTACAGTTTATTTCATCTTTGCGACACATACAGTACATAGAATAGCCTGGCCTATTCTTTACATATTGTCCTCTTTCCTCATACACTTGACAACACTGAAATTACCAAACAATTCTTCTTCTCTCAAGAGGTTAACTACTGCTCTGTAATTGTTCAGTGGCTACTTCCCTCTTGATAAGGGTAGAAGAGAGTATATTTAGCTGAGGTAGGAAGCTCTTCAAGGAGAAGGACACTCCAAAATCAAGCCAGTGTTCTCTAGTCTTTTGGTGTAGAAATCTCTTGCTTGAGGGTACACTCGGACACACTATTCTAATTTTGTTTCTCTTCTTGTTATTTTCAAGCTTTTATATTTATATGTAAAAGATTTATTTTAATGTTATTATTGTTCTTAAACTTCTCTTGTAGTTTTCCTTATTTCCTTCCCTCACTGGGCTGTTTTCCCTGTTGGAGCCCTTGGGCTTATAGTATCCTGCTTTTCCAACTAGGATTGTACATTAGCAAGTAATAATAATAATAATAATAATAATAATAATAATAACAATAATAATGATATGATGATGATGATGATGATGATGAACTTGTATTCAGAGAATTAACAAACAGAAAATACATATAGAAAAATATTGACGTCTTTTCGGCTACGAAGAACAGAAACGATTTTAACATTCAGGAAAAAAAATTTATTTTTTCAGAGACGTCGTTCAAAGTGATTGGTTTCCTTACATTCTCTAATATATATATATATATATATATATATATATATATATATATATATATATATATATATATATATATATATATATAATATATGTATATATATATATATATATATATATATATATATATATATATATATATCTATATATACATATATATATGTAGATATATATATATATATATATATATATATATATATATATATATATATATATATATGTATATATACATATATATATGTATATATATGTATATATATATATATATATATATATATATATATATATATATATATATATATATATGTATATATACATATATATATGTATATATATATATGTATATATATATATATATGTATATATTTATGTAGCCTATATATCTATATATATCTATATATATATATATATATATATATATATATATATATATATATATATATATGTGTGTGTGTGTGTGTGTGTGTGTGTGTATGTGTGTGTGTGTGAGTGTGTGTGTATAGGTAAAAACTGACTCATCTGGATGTTGTGGCAAAAAAAGTATGAACTTATCGGTTTCTTTTATTTGTTTATCTATTTTTTTTTTTTTTTTTTTTTTTTTTTTTTGCAAGTGCAACGTCATACCCGTTGTGGGAAACTTTGTGCAAACTCGTTTTGATCCAAGGTCGAACACAGCCAGATAGATTTCGGGGAATAACTGATGTTGCGCTGTTATGATATAGTCTTTTAATCTTATTACAAAAGGAAATTTCACCAAAACTAAGCAACGTGGGTCCGTATCCGGATCCCAAAACCTTTACTCTAGAGTTCCGGACAATATTATACGGATTGTCTCTGGATCTTTGAAAATTCTCATATTCAGCTCCATATCTATTGCTGTAAGTGATCTGTAACTTTGTTGTAAATTATATTTACTTGGTGTATTTACTATAATTGCCTGTTGCGTTTTCAGTAAACGACGGCTCTTACAGTTGCCTTTTACTTAACTTACTAACCTTAGCTGTCAAAAATGACGGCCAATAATTTATATATCATTCATATAGATATGTACACACATGCCCATGCACAGACAGATTAAACCTTTCCATCCCTCCTCATTTCCTAACTACAACCCGCTGTTTCGACAATTTATGGGAATGTATCGTTTTCGAGTGCACCTTTTGGGGTACCCCATCTCACCAGGGTATGACTACTCCCTCTCCACCATAAACGTGACATATATATATATATATATATATATATATATATATATATATATATATATATATATATATATATATATATATATATTAGAGAGAGAGAGAGAGAGAGAGAGAGAGAGAGAGAGAGAGAGAGAGAGAGAGAGAGAGAGAGGCTCTTACTCTTTATTAAATAGGGGAGATACTTTTTGGACTGCCAAAACCTTAATGTGTTATACATGTATTTGATTATACAAAAAGACGTCAATTAGTGATAATTGCTTTACTATTATTAACGACCTCTTTTAACTATCCGACTGATGTGCGAACTTAGCGCATAGGTTCACTTTTAAATGGATTGTCTGATTTAATTGATCTACTCACCAAACTATCCTTTCATTAGTATTAGCGTCTTTGCAAAAGAAAGATGAGGGAAAATTGAACCTTAACATTTTTACTGTCTATAGCCTACATGTTTCAATCACGAAGAAGTCAAATTCTTAATTCACTTGGATTAAGCGGTGATAACTGAGGGTATGACAATTAACACGTAGCAGTATTTCTGAAGTTATTATTATTATTATTATTATTATTATTATTATTATTATTATTATTATTATTATTATTATTGCTGCCTCTATATGAAGGCATTCAGTGACTTAACGTTGGCGAGTATCTAGCATTTCCTAATCAGATGAATAATTCCTTACATTATAATAATTCATTTAATGCATAACATATAATGTATGAAATGTGCAATTTATTAAACAAAGGCACCAATTGAACTTTCAGCCTAGGTCTATTGCTCTTATCTAGGCCAAGGCTTATGAAAAAGGATAAGTTGAAGGGAAAAAAGGTTAGCGGTTGACTAAACGGATGGATGATATTTAAATGGAAAGTGGAAATGGATGGAGAATTCCAAAGCCTAACAATATCTTATTTCTATTGTTTATCACTCCACTTGTAGTTTATTTATTTACTTGTTTCCTTTCCTCACTGGACTATTTTTCTCTGTTGGAGCCCTTGGCTCATAACATCCTGCTTTACCAACCAGGGTTATAGCTTAGCTTATAATAATAATAATAATAATAATAATAATAATAATAATAATAATATTTTACCTGGAAGATGGTAGTCCCACTCAAAGTAATCTTCGAAGAATATGTCCTTCATTTTTTCCAAAAGCATGAGTAGGCCTACTTAGCGTGACAAGAATGTGCTGGAATTGCTTAGAATTGTAATAGAAAGACTACTTCGCTTGTCAGTGTGACGAAAGAGTAAGATGTTTCAAGGCCACTCATGAACGGCGAAGGTAAGGGACAGTGACATTGCCCTATCAAGCAGGGCAATGCCCTAGAGACTGGCCACATGTACATATGAGCAGGCAGTGCTCAAGGCCCCTCTCCGTCCAAGCCAGGACTAAGGAGGGTCAGGCAATGGCCGCTGATGACTCAGCAGATAGATCTATAGGCTACCTCAAAACCCCCATTCTTAGCTCACAAGGATGGTGAGGTTGCAGCGACCAAAGTAACTAACGAGTTAGAGCGGGATCGAACCACAGTCTGGCATTCACCAGTCAGAGACGTTACCGCATCAATTCTCCACATAAAGCTTTTGAAGGACTTCAAAATAAAGCTTACATTACTTATTCTTTATTCGAAGGTTAGGTATCGCGTTTACAGTCGCTTTCAAGATGCATTTTGTTCGTAAACATTGTTCTTCCTGTTTTTTTATGCATTTGGGTGTATCTAAAAACATGCAGCAAAAGTTCAAATTAATTATGGAATGCTTTGCATTAAAAATGCATAAAATTCATTTTTAACTAGTCCAAGGTTGATAAAAGACTTAGAAATCTACGCAAAAGAGATTACCTGAAACGTGGTAACTTCGTGAAAAGGAAGTACTAAGATATTAGTAGGCAGGAAATCAGTAATAAAAACAACGGTTAATCGATTCAGATATGAAGCTTTGTATCTAAAGTAAGGTAAAGACTAAAGTTTTTTATCTCAACAAAAAAATAGTCATGGCTTATCGGCCTTAAATTTATTTGGGGCCATTTATTTTGTAAAAACACCTTTGTCAGGAGTTTCCCATAATATATTCCTCGGGTCTTTCAAAGAAAACGGAGTTAAAATCATACTATGGCAGAGAGTGAGGAGATGATCTTTATTAAGAAATGAGTCGAGATGCAACAAAGACGTGGTTTAGGTGTAAGTATTTACATGATATTATTGCAAAGATGAATCATAGTGGTTGGGTTGATGGGGTTTGGAATGTGGTTAGGAGAGTAGTTAGAAAATTTGGGCTAATGAGAGAGAGAGAGAGAGAGAGAGAGAGAGATTGTGTGATGTGACAAATGCTAGTATGTGTTTTTTAGTTAGAGGGATTGTGAATGTTGCTGTGACCATTATCCTGTCTGTTCTCCGGAGCCATCCCTTATTGTGAAACGAATTTAAATGTTAGAATAAGTTATTGGTGTTATCAAGGAATTAGGTTGTACTGGGTAGTTAGTTGACTGAGGTGGCTGACAGCCGCAGGAAATTTTGGAAACTTTTAAAAGCACCATGAGAAGGAATATTTAGGTCAGGTGGTCGACTGGTGCCAATGTATTTTGAAAAACGATTATTTCATTATACTTACGGGACTAGCATCAGTCTCGCTTTACAATTCAATTACTTTGATTTGATAGTGTATATACAACAGCAACAACAAATGCAGCCTTTTCTAGTCCACTGCTGGGCACAAACCTGATTGTAGCATCCTTGCCTGGTGATTGCCAGACTGGGGTTCGAGTCCCGCTCAAACTGGTCAGTTTCTTTTGTCGCTGCAGCCTCACCATCCTTATGAGCTAAAGATGGTGGTTTAGGGGAGCCTATAGGTCTATCTGCTGAGTCATCATTAGCCATTGCCTGGCCCGCCTTGGTCTTAGCTTGGGTGGAGAGCGGGCATGGGCGCTGATCATATGTAATATGGTCAGTCTCTAGGGCATTATCCTGCTTGATAGGGCAATGTTACCGTCCCTTGCCTCTGTCATTCATGAGCGGGCTTTAAACCTTGAAATCTTGGTTTTGGCAAGTTTTCATCACCGTGGTGGTGATGTTGGGAGATTTTCGTCTGATCGCTTATGGCAAACTAACCTAGTATGGGTGACCCTGACTAATACAGCTTTGCTGATCATGGCAATACGTAAACCCTTTCAACACATTAAGGTATCCCCACTCAGAAAAGATATTTGTATACTGTATATATAACCTACACACATTTCAAGGGAGGCAATTGCCTTAGTGGTGTCAATATGTTTCCTACATGAATCTTCGTATTTTATCAGCGTCCTTAAGTTCTCAGGTTTCAGCTTTTGGTTAAAGAGACGATTATTATTCTCTTTCTTCATTTATTCTGTTTCGACAAAGATATCTTTATCAAGGGATTACTAATTAATATAAGTTTACGATTCCTTTTACATACGCGGTTCTACAAAAATTATGATTGATTATTTTGAAAATATATTTTATAAAATATATAAAGATTACAAATAGAAAATGTTTCAAATTTCCAAGATTATTAATATATATGGATATATATATATGGATATATATATATCCATATATATATATATATATATATATATATATATATATATATATATATATATATATATATATATATATATATATATATATATATATATATATATATATATATATATATATACAAGGGGTGCAGGTCTGCGCGTATGAGTGTATATTATTATTATTATTATTAACTGCTAAGCTACAACCCTAGTTGGAAAAGCAGGATGCTATAAGCCCAGTGGCTCCAACAGGGAAAATAGCCCAGTGAGGAAAGGAAACAAGAAAAAATAAAATTTTTAAGAAGAGTAATAACATTAAAATAAATATTTCCTATATAAACTACAGAAACGTGAACAAAACAAGAGGAAGAGAAACAAGACAGAACAGTGTGCCCGAGTGTACCCTCAAGCAAGAAAACTCTAACCCGAGGAAGTGGAAGACAGTTTGTGTTTACATATATATATATATATATATATATATATATATATATATATATATATATATATATATATATATATATACAACGTACGTATACACTCATACGCTGGACCTGCACCACTACGAAGATTATCCCTCCTATTGTGTTTTTTAATCTTTTTTTTTTTTTATTCACTTTTCTCACCAAGTGCCAGGTAGGCTCTTTAGGATCCGTCTCAATTTCTGACGATCTTCATACAGCCTCATTTCCCAACCTCTCGCAATCTAGAACCACCCCTCTTTAATCCTCTTTCTATATTTTGCAGCCATCTCATCTTTGGTCTTCCAACTGGTTTCCTTCATTGTGGTCTCCATGCCAAAAACCCTCTAGGATATCGTTCCTTGTCCATTCTCTTGGTGTGCCCAAACCATCTAAGTTGTCCTCTCTACACAAGCTGAAGCTGTAAGCATCGCCCTCCAAAGACCAATACTCAACATTCAACGGGATTCCAACAACTACGACAAAAATAGCTGTAATCTGGAAGTTTACGAAAGGTATCTAATTCTCGGTTATCGGTTATCGCATTTTCACAAAATGAGATGCTAAACGATGATTTTTCTTATTCTTATTCACTAAATGTGTAGACTTCAAAAATGCGTGACGTTCTTGAAATTATATCCGTGAAAGACAATATTGCTTACTAGTATGATGCAATAGTTTCTATCGTCGTAATGTACAAGTGAACTTAAAACTGCCACTAAACATCCTATTTCTTTATTTTGATTCATTTATTTGTTTTCACTCCAGTTTATTATTATTAAGAATGAATAAATTTAGAGAAGCATAGTAGTAAATCTTTAAGAATCTTTTAGTGACCATGTAATGAATATATACCAAGAATTGTTGATTTTCTCTTTGAGTCATGTACGCTTGAGAGAGAGAGAGAGAGAGAGAGAGAGAGAGAGAGAGAGAGAGAGAGAGAGAGAGAGAGAGAGAGAGAGAGAGAGAGTTTACTATCAAGTCATGCCGTCCAGTAGGTTTGATGTCCCGAATGATAATTTATATCATTTGCCAATTCAAGGATTTTGTTCGATCTCGTCCTCTGTCCTAACTGATTCCTAACTGTTAAGAACTATAGCAGGTCCCAAATTCTTAAATCACTGCTTTCTTTGTTGGCATCAATTTGCACGATTGGGTAGCAATGGCGCTCTGGTTAATAACGAAAAATAGGAAAAAACAATCAATAAGGATGGATTATAATATAGCAGTTTTAATTTGGGAGTTTGTTTCTTGGGTAATTTTTATAATGCATAAACCAAAGAAGCATGTCAGTAATTGTCTCTTTTTTTTTTTTTTTAACACAATCGTGGTTTATTTTTCATATTTCGATCAAACTGTCTTGTCGCTATTGTTTGCTGTTATATTAAAGATTTGTAAGAATTGGACCCCTGATGAAAATTAGCATGAATCATCCACAATAAATTCAGCTAGGAGAATACTGAGAGTTAGTTGGCAGAAAAGTATTAGAAATGAAACTATAAGAGAGATTACTCGAGTGCCATTGTGGATGAGATCTAGGTGAGAGGTAGATGAAGATGGTTTGGGCATGCTCTTCGCACTCCCCAAGAAAATTAGTTCGCCAAACTTTTAACTGGGCTCCACAAGACACTAGAAAAGTTGGAAGACCCAGGCCTACATGGCTGAGAACTATGAACATGAAATAGATGATGAATGAAGAAGTATTAATTCAAAAGCTCAAGGTAGAGACGACTGGCGAATGTCAACCGAGGCCCTTTGCATCAAGAGGGGTAAGAGGAGATGATGATGAGATTATAGTTGAGGATTTTTTTGTTACTTAGCAGCATATCTAATAAATAAATTTGTTTCAATTCCGTCAATATTGTAGTAGTGTTTCGTGTTTTTAGAAAAAAAAACAATAACATTCTAATAAATGTGTCTGTATTAATATATTTATTTACCATTGTTCCAACAGGTTGCTATTTGGTGTTAATATTACTTTTGCTTAGTAGTTTGTATAGAATAAGCCATTGCAATAGTGGAAATAAAAACTAAAATATGTGGTTAAACTGTTATAGATTTTTTCTTAAATGCAACTGTGCATATTTATGGATTATTTTTTGCGTCAATGTTTTTTTTATCAATTCAATAGTGTTTGATATATCATGAAGACTGGATTATTTTAGTAATTCCTTAATTATTAATAAAACTCCTCACTTAGTTCAGATTAATATTCATATAGCTCATGTCTTTTAGATATTCTTAATATCTTTGAACATTGATCGTTTATAGCATCGGATGCACAATGTATTTCATGATTTGGAAAGGGAACTGAAGCTTGGAAGCACTGCACATGGTATCGAGACCAACCAAAAGAAATATTTATATAACAAAATAGTACAAAAAATGAATAGAAAAATAAGCATATAAATAAAGAGAAGGTATTCACTGCTTTGTCAATTTCTTACAAATAGCAATCCTCAGCAACTTCAACGTGTTTTACAGTAGTAGTAGTAGTAGTAGTAGTAGTAGTAGTAGCAGCAGCAGTAGTATTTATCAATGTTACAATTATTAAAATCATAATTATTATTATTGTTAAATAACCAGAATCTACGAGCTGTGCACAGATTTCTAAATATTTTGCTGTACAATTCGCCCCCTCTTTAATGCGAGTAATGTCTGCAAATATCTTTGCTACGGTTATTTATATGTTCATGTTGCTGTTCTTTCATTGCTGTCAATTGTTATTCCTTCAGCATCTCTGATGTGTTTTTGCTGATAGGTTTGTTCGTTTGATAATTTTATTATTTACCATTTCTATCTGTTAGGTTCATCATCACTATCATCAACAGCCGTTACTAGTCCACTGCAGAAAAAAGGCCCTAGACACGTCTTTCCACTCGTGTCTACACCCGCAAACTTTCTTAGTTCGTCAATCTATTGTCTTATGTTCCTTCCCTGCTACTTTTGCAGTCTCTAGGGACCCATTCTGTTATTCTTAATGTCCATCTATTATCTGTCATTCTCATTATATGTCCTGCCCATGTCCATTTCTTTGTCTGACATGTTGTTAGAATGTCCTCTATTTTAGTAGAGGATATAGGTTTACATATCAGGTAATATTCACTTAAACATCATCATTATGAACTACCGCATTGAGATTAATCATTCATATAAACTTTCTAATATTTCCGAGATGATCTAAATTAGAAATATGGCTTTGAAAATTAAAAAGTTTTCAGACGACAATTGCAGACATTTTAGTCATTCAAAGGTGGAGAGCAAATGTCAGCTTGATTAAAATTTTCTTTGGCCTAGAAGGAAAGACTTGTTTGAACAATGCCTTAATTTCAGTGATGAAAATTTGATTTGAAGGAATATTATACTATACATTTCACGGTTTTACTAGGCAAATATTTTAGCAAATGAAATTCAGAAAAATAACAGCTTGTAAAGCCGCTACCGTTTATAAAAAAAATCAGGTATTTGCATATTCAAACAAGTTTTCTTATCATGAGAGACTCATGCAATTGTTTATCTTCTTGTCTGACTAATCGTCCTACAATGCGTTATTCTTTCAAACACGGAAGAAAATGTCCAACCGAGAATAAGTTTCCTTCATTCGATAAGAATGTATCCTTTCCTTGATTTTACCAAACGAGGAATAAACTTCTCAAGAAAGATTCAATTTCCTTAGATGTCCACTTGATTCCCCCGCCAGACAAAGTGGTCTGAAGAGAACAATGCGAATCGTGACGCGGATAAGAAGAGATGCGTCACGGTGCGTCATCTTCGCCATTAAATCATATGGTTTCGGTAACGGTGCTAAGTGCGAGGGTAAAAAGACGTATAAAATGAAGAAGAACTCGAGAGAGAGAGAGAGAGAGAGAGAGAGAGAGAGAGAGAGAGAGAGAGAGAGAGAGAGAATTACCGATAATATAAGAAATGCTTGCATGCATTACTTATCACACTCCCGTGAATGCCCTTGAGATGCACCCTCATTATCTCCGCCAGGGAAGTTATTTTTCACCTCTGTCTGTTTGTTTGTCACCAGCCTAACTCAAAAAGTTTTGGATGATTTTTCATAATAATTCCAGGATATGTCAGAAATGGGCTAACTTAAAAGTGATTAGATTTTGACGGTTATCCCGATCCTGGATTTGAAAACGATTCTTCACTATTGCGAGCTTGGACCAATTTGGATAGTTATGCTTATTACTCAAAAAAAGGTAAGGGAAAATTTTTGATGAAAACTTCAAGATATGTCAGAAATGGGCTAACTAAGAAGTGATTAGATATTGGTGGTCATCTGGATCTAGGATTTTCCTTAAAAGATTCTTCATTATAACAATATTGGACCAATTTGAATATTTCTCCTCAAACTAGTAAATCTAAATAAGGCTCAAGTGAAGGTCGAGATGGTATGATGAGGGAACTGGGCTGCCTTGAAGGAGGTCTGTGCTCTCTGAGGACCTTTTTTTTTTTTTTTTTTTTTTTTTTTTTTTTTTTTACTTCTTATATCTGGAATCATACTGTCGTGCAACGACGCAAGTATTCATGAATATATCTAAAAAAAATTCTTTTATACGTTTTTATTGATGTTGTGAGATATAGGCAGACTACATTTGAGCGATATTGCGTAAATGTAACTGCAAGGAGTATATATGAATTATTCTACAATGCATTGCCTGATTTTTACTGTTATATAATAATAATAATAATAATAATAATAATATAATAATAATAATAATAATAATAATAATAATAATAATAATAATGGCTTTCCAAGGGGAAGAACCAAATAGGGCAATTGAAGGTCTGTAGATGGCAACACAAGACGGGGCATTACAGTATGTACACTATGATTATGAACAAAATAATGTAGATGGTGAGATTTCATGATCAACTGCGACCGTAAATGTTAACATAAAATTTATACAATTAACCATATGACAAATTGATACACAACATGGTCTCTAAATGAATAGAGAAGAAAGCATAGGGCCTAGCAATGGAAGGTCTGTAAGAATATTTCCTTCCATGCATAGGTAAGGCCTATAGCCATGTACAGTACACGAAAAAGTGCTCGAAGACGAAAGAAATGAAATCAGGTGCTCCGGGTGTATGATGTATGACTAGATATTGTGATGCAGGTTCGAAGACCAGACCTAATTCTAGTAAATAGAGAAATCTAAAATATATATATAATGGTATACAAGAGTCAATGACAAAAGCAGAGAAAAAGTTGCTAAGCACCGAGGTATAAAGATTCAAACAAATAGGTTGGGGTGGCCTGGTAGTAGCGTCATTGCCTGATGATTGCCAGACTAGGATTCGAGTCCCCCTCAAATTAGCTAGTTTTTTTTGTGGGACTTACTAGTTTGGCTAATTTTTCCTGGTTAGAGTTGATGTTTCCGTGTGAATAAACTTGCATGGAGGATTGTTCAGGGTAAATAAACAAAAAATCACAATCTTTACAATAAAACCATCTATTCTATTATTAGGGAAAATTTAACTAATCATTATAATCCTTTACATGTTTCTTGTAATCCTTATTTTTTACAAAGATTCTTCCAGGGAAATGACCTTCCTTCATCGTGCAAAACGACAAGCGTTAATCAATGCGGTTCTTTTAATGGCAATGAAGTATGATGTGAAATTATCATTTTTACTTTCCCGTTTCATTTTTTTTTTTTTTTTTTTGTGCGTAGAAATTCTTGATGTCTCTATTCTATTCGCTAGTGCCAAGAGAAGAATTTCCAACTGTAAAAAAAAAAAATTCTTCTATAGTAGAACATTGGTGAAATTAACAGTAAAATGAATGTGTATGAATTTATGAGTATTTAGTTTGTACAAAAATTATTGATAGGGAAATTTTAATAATTTTGTATTCAATACTTAAGTACATTTGTCACTTCCCGTTATGGATTACGTGCTGCTTTTCCATATTAGCCGATTACTGTACAGAATATACAAGTTGACCCACGAGAAGAATTAAACAAGAGATTTAGTACAAATTTAGTACAGAAAATATTTGTTGTTAGCAGAAACATTGCTTGAACCAAACTAAAGCACAAGTGTTATATGACGTGTTTGAAATTATTTCCGTGGGCAGCAGCTGCACAACATGTCCATAAAAAAATACCTAATGTGGATCTGAAATTTCTTGTTTTTACATAGTATCCTGTAGTTTCAACGTTTAACATATTTGGCTACGTAGAAGGACTCTTTATTTTATATCTTATTTTCTGCATAGTAAGTTGGCCAGGGCACCAACCACCCATTGAGATACTACCGCTAGAGAGTTATTGGGTCCTTTGACTGGCCAGATAGTTTGGATTTATATTTACGGATGGCCCCAAATCCAATGATAGCATTGGATTTGAAGTGTTCAATTCTAGTGCAGGTTGTAAACATTCACTCCCTTTAGGATTCTCTATCTTTACAGCAGTGCTGCATGGTATCCTGAATGCTATTGAAAAAATGGCAGTACTACATTGGATCCGTCTCTGGTTATGACTCATTTTTACTTTGCTTACACATACAGTGAATAACCTGATCTATTCTTTACACATTCTCTTCATTCCTTATACATCTTGTAACACTAAGCTAACCAAATAATTCTTCTTTACTAAAAAGGTCAATTACTGCATTATAAATGCCCAGTGGATACTGTCCACTTGTAAGGATAGAAGACACTCTTTAGCTTTGGTAAGCAGCTCTTCTAGGAGGACACCATTGTTTTCTAGTCTTGGGTAGTGCCATTGCCTCTGCCCATGGTCTACCCCTGTGTTGGGTTATAGTTCTCTTGCTTGAGGGTACACTAGGGCACACTATTCTATCTGTTCTCTATTCCTAAAATAGAAGGCCCATAGATGGCTAATGGATTTTCAAGAGGTTGCCTTTCCCTATCTGTTTCTTTATCTTCCTCTCGGGTACTCATTTTCAAAACCATCGCTATTGTCCTCCCTTTAGTTGAAGTGGCTATACTGGAGGGTACTTAGCCTTACATGGTGTGTCGGTACGCCATTTTGACCAACCTTATCCGACATTCTATGGGTTGTATGAACCACTTCATAGATTCAGTCAATAAAAGTTTGTGGCAGGCACAACACCTATTAGTGCTTGATCTACCAGAATCTAGACTCGGAATAGTCTATCTTCGATTGATTTCTTACCATTATTGCTAAGATACAAAAGGATGATAGAAAGGTCTCTCTTGATCTTGTTGGTGATTTCAACGGTCACCATAGGGAGTAGTTACATTTTGTTTCTCCTTCTGATCGCCATGGCTTTAGTGATTTTAACTTTGCCTCTAGATCAGGCTGGGATTAAATCATTAGTGAAGCTACTCACATGTCTGGTAACTGTTTGGACCTTGTATACACTGACTCCCCTAGTGTTATAACAGGTAGGGTTGGTTCTCCAATTTGGACAGCTGATCATGCCTTAATTTCATTAGCTATTAAGAATGAGCAGCCTGTCCCTGATGCGGGATACTCATGTAAGATATGTATAAAATCTCAAGCAGACTGGAATAGTATTTTGAGAGATTGTTTGAATTTGAATAGTCAAAATTGTATAAAAGTGTTGACCCTATTGTTCTTTTGAATGAGAATCTGGTCAACATAACTGATAGGTGTGGGCCTTCTAATTGTGCTAAAATACCGAGTGAAAGACAAAACAGGTTCAATGATGATTGTAGACGTACTTATTTGCAGAAGCAAGAGGCCTATCATCTTTGGAAGGGTAACAGATCAGATTAGACTAAGAATAACTATACTAAGCCAGGAGCTTTTGCCCAGATGGTTTATGCTTCAACTGAAAAGGAATATGATTTATCCATAAAAGAAACCCTTTTGGTACAATCCAGGAACATAAGTGGTGGGCTACCATTAAATCTTTACTCTTTGGTGTATACTTAACTGTTCTTACATTACTTAAACCGGACGGCTCTGTCACTCACTGTTCAAAGGAAAAGACAACGATTTTGTTATGTTTGACAGTAAGCAAAGTAATGAGAAACTTGATCTTCCTCATTTCTGTTTTCCTGTAGCTAAGCAAACTGGTTTAGCTTTTTGGTCATATGAAAATAAAACACTCTTAATGAACTGTAAAGCTTATGGAGGTGTCAACTCTTAATTTGTCCGTTATTTTTTCGCAAGTTAACAAGAAGAGCTTCTTTTAGTACTTGGCGGAGAATTGGTAATGTTACTCCATTGAGTAAATGTGCTTGTGGTAGCTCTATCCCAGCTGATTACTGCCATATTCTATAACTCCCATATCCTCAAGTTTTTTAGCGTTTTTCGGGAAAATGCTGAAACAGGTTTGCTGAAGGTAATTATCTGTTCCCTAGTTTACAATTTGGCTTTTTGCATAGGCCTTGGAGCAAGTGTTGCTCTTCTTACAATCTTCAATGCTGTACAGAAATCCACGAAACCCCTTTCAAACTCAAACAGTTGTGAGTAGGTGGGTCTTTACTTAGCATCGTTATTGAATTTTACAGTAACAGATTGCAAAGAGTTATTGTTGATAGGCACCATAGGGAGTATAGAAATGTGATACCTGGTTTTCCTCGGGGTAATGTTCTTAGCCTAGTGCTTTTCATACTATATACAGATGATATGGGGTTTGACCCTTGTTTTCAAACTTAAACATATGGGGCAAAGTGGGTAATTTTTTTAGATTTATTAGTGAATTCTTAATTTTTAGATTGCAAACAGAAGTCATTGGTGGGTACTATAGTGACTCTAGGAATCTGGTGTTCCTTAGGGTAGTGTTCTATGTCCATTACTTTCCATAGAATATACGCATGGTATGTGGTTTGGTCTAGAAAACAACCTCGTTGCTTATGAAAATAATGTTACTCTTTTTACATTAATTTCATCTCCTGAATGTAGATCTGGAGTTGCTGAATCACTTAAGAGAGATCTAGCTAAAATTATCGCATGGTACAAATTATGGGCCATGAAGTTGAACCATAACAAAACTCAAAGTATGATTGTAAGTATGTAGTAACAGTGGCTCAACATCCATATCTCGGGATTAATGTTTCTTTAACTCTATACGACTCTTTTAAAAATTTAGTTGTGATTCTTGATAACAAATTTACTTTTGGTAAACACATTCGGTCTGTCTCTTCTTGAATTGCAAAAAAAAAAAAAGGATGATTGAGAAAGTCTTTTAAGATTCTTGGTAATCAATCTATTTTTAAGAAGTGTTTTAATTTTTTTTTCATGTATTGTTCTCCTGCCTGAACTCCAGCTGCTGAATCGCGTTTTTATTTGTTAGACAGTAAATTGCGGGCTATTCAATTTCTTATTTCTGATTTATATATTAATCACTAGCACCATCTTTCAGTTGGTTCTTTATACATGTTGCATAAGAATTTTCATAATTCTGACCATCCTTTCAATTCAATACCTTCCTGCTCGTAATACTAGATTTGCTATTGATTTTAGTCGTCAGGCCTTCTCCATCCTGAGGCTCAATACTACGCAGTATTCTATAAGTTTTATTACCGCTGTGACCCAATTCTGGAATGATCTTCCTAATAAGGCAATTAAATCGGTGGAGCTTCAAAAGTCCAAACTTGCAGCGAATGTTTTCATGTTGAGCAGGCTGACAGGAGTCTCTCTTTGTAGTTTATATATGAAAGATCTGTTTTAATGTTATTACTGTTCATAAAATGTTTTATATTAATTTTTTGTTACTTCTCTTGTAGTATATATATATATATATATATATATATATATATATATATATATATATATATATATATATATATATATATATTTATTATATATATATATATATATATATATATATATATATATATATATATATATATATATATATATATATATATATATATATATATATATGTGTGTGTGTGTGTGTGTGTATATATATATATATTTTATTTCTTTACTCATTGGCCTATTTTTCCTGTTTTTTCCAACTAGGGTTTTAGCTAGTATCTCTAATTATAATAATATAATAATACATGCATAGTATTCGTGTATATAGTAATATATACCTACCTACCATAGCATACAATAACTGATCTCTCTCTCTCTCTCTCTCTCTCTCTCTCTCTCTGTCCTCTTGTTTTTGTTGATAATTTCACCATATAGCTGTTTTCTTGGTGTCTACTCCATTTTCTAATGGGTCTATTTATTACCTTTCTTTCATTAGCCTAATCATAAAAATCTTTGCACCTTCATAATGGACGTGTTCAAACATGTCCAAAGTGATTCTTATTGCAGTTATCTGCTTTTCCATCAGACGAAATGAAGAATTAACTAACTAACTAACTAACTAACTAATAATAATAATGATAATAATAATAATAATAATAATAATAATAATAATAATAATAATACACAGAAAACTATGAAAAATATATAACCCAAAGAAAAAATTACTAATGAGATGGCGGGGCCTGTTATTTTCGTAACGAGCTCATTAACACGAGGGAAAATTCTAGCAACAGCTCATGCTCAAGAGTTTTGAGTTTTGATATGTATTTTGTTTTAATTTCAAGGTTGTTAAAAGGAGAGGAGGCAAGGAAAAGGTGGGCGGAATATTTTGAAAGTTTGCTGAATGTTGAGGATGATAGGGAGGCAGATATAATTGCTGTTCCAGGTGTTGAGGTGCCAGTGATGGGAGATGAGAATGAGAGAGAGATTACAATAGAGGAAGTGAGGAGAGCACTAGATGAAACGAGAGTAGGAAAAGCATCTGGTATGGATGGTGTGAAAGCTGAGATGTTGAAGGAAGGGGGTGTGACTGTACTTGAATGGTTGGTGAGATTGTTTAATGTGTGTTTTGTGTTGTCAATGGTACCAGTAGATTGGGTCTTTGCATGTATTGTACCACTATATAAGGGTAAGGGAGATGTGCATGAGTGTTGTAATTCAAGAGGTATTAGTTTGTTGAGTGTAGTTGGAAAAGTGTATGGTAGAGTACTGATTAATAGGATTAAGGATAAAACAGAGAATGCAATCTTGGAAGTACAGGGTGGTTTTAGAAGAGGTAGGGGTTGTATGAATCAGATTTTTACAGTTAGGCAGATATGCGAGAAATATTTAGCAAAAGGTAAGGAGGTGTATGTTGCGTTTATGGATCTGGAGAAAGCATATGATAGAGTTGATAGGGAAGCAATGTGGAATGTGATGAGGTTATATGGAGTTGGTGGAAGGTTGTTGCAAGCAGTGAAAAGTTTCTACAAAGGTAGTAAAGCATGTGTTAGAATAGGAAATGAAGTGAGCGATTGGTTTCCGGTGAGAGTGGGGCTGAGACAGGGATGTGTGATGTCACCGTTGTTGTTTAACTTGTATGTTGATGGAGTGGTGAGAGAGGTGAATGCTCGAGTGCTTGGACGAGGATTAAAACTGGTAGGCGAGAATGATCATGAATGGGAGGTAAATCAGTTGTTGTTTGCGGATGATACTGTACTGGTAGCAGACACAGAAGAGAAGCTTGACCGATTAGTGACAGAATTTGGAAGGGTGTGTGAGAGAAGGAAGTTGAGAGTTAATGAGGGTAAGAGTAAGGTTATGAGATGTACGAGAAGGGAAGGTGGTGCAAGGTTGAATGTCATGTTGAATGGAGAGTTACTTGAGGAGGTGGATCAGTTTAAGTACTTGGGGTCTGTTGTTGCAGCAAATGGTGGAGTGGAAGCAGATGTACGTCAGAGAGTGAATGAAGGTTGCAAAGTGTTGGGGGCAGTTAAGGGAGTAGTAAAAAATAGAGGGTTGGGCATGAATGTAAAGAGAGTTCTATATGAGAAAGTGATTGTACCAACTGTGATGTATGGATCGGAGTTGTTGGGGAATGAAAGTGATGGAGAGACAGAAATTGAATGTGTTTGAGATGAAGTGTCTGAGGAGTTTGGCTGGTGTATTTCGAGTAGATAGGGTTAGGAACGAAGTGGTGAGGGTGAGAACGGGTGTAAGAAATGAGTTAGCGGCTAGAGTGGATATGAATGTGTTGAGATGGTTTGGCCATGTTGAGAGAATGGAAAATGGTTGTCTGCTAAAGAAGATGATGAATGCAAGAGTTGATGGGAGAAGTACAAGAGGAAGGCCAAGGTTTGGGTGGATGGATGGTGTGAAGAAAGCTCTGGGTGATAGGAGGATAGATGTGAGAGAGGCAAGAGAGCGTGCTAGAAATAGGAATGAATGGCGAGCGATTGTGACGCAGTTCCGGTAGGCCCTGCTGCTTCCTCCGGTACCTTAGATGACCGCGGAGGTAGCAGCAGTAGGGGACTCAGCAGTATGAAGCTTCATCTGTGGTGGAAATGTGGGAGGTTGGGCTGTGGCACCCTAGCAGTACCAGCTGAACTCGGCTGAGTCCCTGGTTAGGCTGGAGGAACGTAGAGAGTAGAGGTCCCCTTTTTGTTTTGTTTCTTGTTGTTGTCGGCTACCCCCCAAAATTGGGGGAAGTGCCTTTGGTATATGTATGTATGTATGATTACCTTCAATACCAAACTTTTTCTCATAGAATTTAAAATTCAGATCTAACCATGCCCAGAAATTAAAGCCTGTTTTAAGGTTTGTGTAACTTCAGAGATAATAATATTATTACTATGCACTTTGGATCTTTGTTGGGTCAATGCCTAAACATATTTAGACTTGTGTGAGAGTTATCCGCATCTCATGTCTCTGTTGACTAGACATAGTTCAGAATTTCGTCAGTCTTACGGTTTAGTCTGCTTGAATGTAATTTTAGTTCTCTGGAAGCGTTTTAAGGTTATAGATGCTGTCTGAGCAAAGATCTAGCAGTAAGTTTAGTCTTCCGGAAGCCTTTTGAATTCAATAGATGCCGTCTGAGCAAAGATCTGGCAGTAATTTTTTTCTTCTAGAAGTGTTTTAAACGTTTTAGTGTAAATGCATCTACGTTCAGACTCGTTGTCATCTAGCACAAAACTTCTTGAAGTACTAGTTTCTTATTTTCAGTATTGAGCTTTTGCGATCACCTAGAATTCTTTGTGCCTCCAAATTTAGTAAAGGGTATTTAGGTTTACATATGGTTACCATTATTCTAATAAGACTTTACAGTTACTGAGCAGCGCAAGAGGCTTCTCTCTCTCTCTCTCTCTCTCTCTCTCTCTCTCTCTCTCTCTCTCTCTCTCTCTCTCTCTCTCTCTCTCTCTCTCTCTCTCAAGTTACGGAAAAGAGAATATATGCTTCTTGGAAAGAAAAGCTGCAAAATAGTATTCCATGGCGACAATTTCAATCTAATATCTTCTCTTTGATACGCAGGAACCTTATCACTGAACTGCGTTTTGTGAGGATCAGTTACGATATGAAGTGGGAAGAATTGATGTCCGATGCTGTTGCTAATTAACACAGTAATTAGTATCCCTGCGCTCTCTTGAGATTGGAGGGGTCGCTTCCAAACTTCGTATCTTTTGGTCTCAGATCCTGACACTTTTTTGCAACTGATCTTTATCTATAGTCTACAGTAGACACTTGCATTTGGTTGTTGATTTACTTGTATATTCTTTTGTTACTTTCATCCCAGTAATCAAACTATTTTAATCTTGGCTCTAATTTTCCTCGCCGTGGCCATTCTATTCATATACAGTACTCAGGAAGTCAATGGGTAATTCAACCTGTTTCCAGAAAAGATGTACTGTACGTG